>NC_068425.1:0-300000 GCF_023373465.1 Oncorhynchus keta
ATAGTATTGTAATGACCTGACTAGATCATAAATGAACAATTGTCCAGGCAGAGGCTTGAGTTTGCGAATTGACGGTTTATTAAACCAACTTTACACAGGCTACTGTTTGGGCCGTAGCACACACCAAATAGATGACAGTTAACCAACAAGCCAATCGTGACCTTCTCTTGTGAAGCCCAGACGTAAGAGAGAGAGAACAAAAGCTGAACCTGGTCTTAACTTCCAATGCTCCACCCCCCTGACCAACCCCCCTCCACGCCACTCCGCCAACCACCAGGATGCCCGGCATCAGAACATTCCAGGCATTCCCGTGATTGGCAGATAGCAGGTTGATTGACATGTCGGACCCCGCGAACACCGGGTACTGGTCAGTACAACACAACCACCTCCTAGCCTAACACATAACACACAGCTGTCTGTGCGGGTCGCTACACAGCCCCCCCACCACAAAGTCCCTCGTCCCCGAGGGAACAAACAAAGTCTCTGAAGCGACCCGGAGGTCTCCTTTGCCTGCGTGGCCGTGATGGTCGCAGAGTGCCCCTCTGGGAACCAGGGGATAAAGGCAGGGATATGGGGGACAAGGAAGCGGGAACGGGTAATACAGTCCGTGGCTCTGGGGAACCACGCGGTGACACAGGGGGGAAGACAGGGGGAGTGGGCTGTCTGGAGCCTTGTCTGCGGCACCTGAGGGTGGGTGCCTGGAGAATGTCATTGCCAGAGAGGGGAATTGTGGGGGTTCCTGGGGTTTGAGGAGAAGAGGCCCCTTTGTATGGGGCTAACCTGTCCCGGTGCAGTGCCACCTTTCTCCCCCTGGGAGGAAGCTGCACCCGGTACACAACCTCCCCTACCCTCTCCAGGACACTGCAGGGTCCCACCCAGTGACTGTCCAACTTGGGGCATCTGCCTTTTTTCCTTAGGGGGCTGTAGACCCAGACCAGCTCCCCAGCCACAAAGTGCCTTCCCCGGGTGTGCACGTCATAGTTCCTTTTCTGCCTCACACCTGCATTCACCAGCTGCTCTCTGGCGAAGGTGTGGGCTGTCTCCAGGCGGTTCTGGAGTCTCCGGGCATACTCCGGCCCCGGAGGAACATGAGGGCTATCCAGGGGCCGACCAAACGCCATCTCCGCAGGGGTGCGGATCTCTCTCCCAGCATGAGGAGGGCAGGCGTGCAGGAGGTGGAGTCTTGGACAGCGGAGCGGCATGCCATGAGGACCATAGGCAGGTGCTTGTCCCAGTCACGCTGGTGTTTGGAAGAGACGATGGCCAGCTGCTGTCCAAGCGTTTTGTTGAAGCGCTCCACAAGGCCATCACTTTGAGGATGGAGAGGAGTAGTGCGGGTCTTGTGCATACCCAGCCTCTCACACATGGTGGCGAACACACGGGACTCAAAGTTTCTGCCTTGGTCGCTGTGGATGGACTCTGCAGCTCCAAACCTGCTGAACATCCCCGCTGTCAGGGCGTCGATGATGGTCTCTGCCTCCTGGTCAGGCAGAGCATAGGCCTCGGGCCATTTTGTGAAATAGTCCATGGCCGTGAGCACCCAGCGGTTTCCACTGTCTGTGGTGGGAACGGCCCAACTACATCCACTCCCACCCTCTCCATGGGAGCCCCACTGGGAACTGTTGGAGCTGAGCATGAGAGCGGCCTGGGGGCCCTTTCTCGCTGTGCAGTTGTCACAGCGGCGACAAAAGTCCTCCACATCCCTCTTGTGCTGCCCCCAGTAGAAGCCCTGACGGAGACGGTGCAGTGTTTTGTGACCCCAAAGTGTCCAGTCCCCACCCCCATGAGTACTCTGGAGCACAGCCTCCCGCAATGCTTTTGGGACCACCACCTGCCACCTCTCCTCTCCCGTAGCTGACTCCTTCCATGCCCGCTGTAGCACGCCATCAGCCAGCCGCAGTCTCTCAAACTTCGACCACAACCCTTTGGTCGCGAGTGAGAGCGCTGTCACCTCTTCCCATGGTGGCCTCACCTGCGCCTCTACCCACTGTAGCACTGGCTGTAGGTCTGTGTCCCGTCCCTGCTGCTGCCGCCATTCAGCCACGTCGACAGTCTGCAGCTCACAGCAGACAGGCCCGCTCGCCTGACACACTGTGGCACAGACACCCTCCTCTGCCCGCAGCTCTCTCTCCCGTCCCTCTCTCCGTTCACAGTGGCGGCAGCCGTCTGCAGTACAGGGCCGACGGGACATGGCGTCGGCGTTGGAGTGGCGTGCCCCTGCCCTGTGCACCACCGTGAAGTCATACGGCTGAAGCTCCTCCAACCAGCGTGCCACCTGCCCCTCTGGCTCTCTGAAAGACATGAGCCACTGGAGAGCAGAGTGGTCAGTCCTTACAGTAAAGGGCAGACCACCCAGGTAGTACTTGAAGGGTTTGACGGAAGCCACAATAGCCAAGAGCTCCCGCCGGGTGACACAGTAGCGGCGCTCATGTTTGTCAAATGTTTTGCTGAAGTACGCCACCACTCTCTCCCACTCTGGCCCCACCTGGGCCAGCACCCCACCCATGCCCACATTGCTCGCGTCTGTGTCCAGGATAAAGGGCAAGGTGAGGTCAGGGGGGGGCGAGCACGGGGGCCTCGATCAGTGCACGTTTGAGGGTGTTGAACGCCTCCTCACACTCCACTGTCCAAGTGAAAGCCTTGTCCTTCGGCAGCAGGCGGTTCAGTGGAGCAGCAACGCTTGAGAAGCCCCGTACAAACCTCCTGTAGTACGAGGCCAGGCCCAGGAAGCTCTTCAGCTGACGCTGGTCGGTGGGGGTGGGCCAGTCTCTGACAGCCCCTACCTTGTCCTCCATGGTGCTGATCCCCTCCTTCCCCACTCAGTGGCCCAAGAAGGACACCTCTCTCCTCATGAAGTGGCACTTCTCGGGGTGGAGCTTCAGACCTGCGGCAGCCACCCTCTCCAGCACACGCCGTAGCGCCCCCAGGGCTGACTGGAAGGAGCTGCCATGGGCCAGGATGTCATCGAGGTATACCAGACACTGCTGTCGGGGGATGCCATTCAGCACCCTGTCCATCAAACGCTCAAAAGTCGCTGGAGCGTTGCACAGGCCAAAGCACAGGACCTTGAACTGCCAGTGTCCTCTGTTAGTGGAGAACGCAGTTTTGGCTCTGGCCTCTGGGGAGAGGGGCACCTGCCAGTAGCCACTGCGGAGGTCTAGTGAGGAGAACCAGGAGGACCCCCTAACCAGGTCCAGCGACTCATCGATACGTGGTATGGGGTATGAGTCCTTCCTGGTTACCTCATTCAGCCGCCTGTAGTCCGCACAGAACCTCAGCTTGCACCCCTTCTTCGGAACCATGACGACTGGCGCCGCCCAGGGGCTGTCTGAGGGCTCAATGAAGTCTGCCCGCTGCATCTCCAACACAGCCTTGTCTGCCGCCTCCTGGCGTGCCAGCGGGATATGGCGGGGACGCATCTTGATGGGTCGAGCATCACCTGTGTCGATCTCATGCTGCACCAGATGAGTCTGACCCACCTCTTCCTCACTCAACGCAAAGCTGTCTCTGAATTCAAACAGCAACTGCCACAACCGTTCCTGCTGCTCAGGGTCAAGACCAACACAGTTCCTCCCCCATATCTCCCTCACTGCAGACAGTGTCCTCTCCTCTCCCATCTGGGGTAGCTGGGCTGGGGGGGTGCGGCCCGGGCTCACAGAGGGCTGTGTCATGGAGGTAGCTGGGGGAATGTAACACACCGCCGTAGGTGACAGGGGGACTGGGGAAAAGTCACACACAGCTGTGGGGGAGGGGGCGCAGCCATGGGTCTCTGCTGCTTTAACTGTTGGAGTAAAGGGTTTGTTGGGTTGAGGGAATGTGACATTAGGGGGGGCCATGGTGACTTCCGTCCCTCCCTGGAAGCTCAGTGTGCCCCTATTTAGGTCTAACTGGCAGCCTGTGCTCCTAAGAAAGTCCAACCCCAGGATACAAGGGTCCTGCACAGCCGCCACCCACACAGGATGACGCACAGTCCTGCCCCCTACTGTCAGAGTCATTATTCCCTTCCCTTTCATGGGTGCCAGCTCACCTGTGACTGTGCGGAGCTGCACAGTTGTAGGCTCACACTGAGTCCAACCTGGCACAATATCTGGCCTCACCAGGGTTACTGTGGACCCAGTGTCCACCAGGGCGGAGCAGGGCACCCCCTCCACAGTGACAGGGACATGACAAAAGTCCCCAACACAGGTCCGGCCCACCACAACAACAGGCTCCATCCGCTTGCCCTCGTCTGCTTCTGGGGGTAGTGGAGCCTTGCTTCCCCATCTGTGCCGGTGGGCTCCTCCTGAAGATGGTGGTTGGGATAGAAAGCCAGGGGTCCGCACTACCCGGTCTATGCGGACCCCGAGCCGTTTCCCTGAGCTCTGGGGGACATGGGGAAATCTCGGCGCAGATGGCCTGGCTGGCCACAACCCCAGCAGACCCTGGGACCAGGGCTTGTGTTTCGTGCCGCCTGTAGCGACACAGCCCGAATTAGTTTTGTCATTTCGGCCACCCAAGCAGGCTTTTCCGGCTCCGGGCTGCTCTGCCCCCAGCTCGCACAGAGGGTGTGTCTCCCTGCACCCCCACCAAAGCCCCAGCTGAAGCCCCAGCCCACACCAGCTCCCTCTCCAAAGCCATCTCCAAGGCTGTCTGCAATGACTCAGGATGAGCCAGCTGGGTCTGTATGCGCAGCTCCGTAGGAGAGAGCGCCTGTATGAACTGGTCCCGTGCTAGCTCGCTCTGCACGGAGGGGGGCATGTGAGCATATGCCCGCCGAGAGAGGCTCTCAATGTCATTAGCTAGCACCCGTAGAGGCTCTCCAGGCTGCCTGCGTCTATTACTCAGTTCGGAGCGCAGTAGCCCGGGCTGTACACACTGTCCATAGCGCCTCCTCAGTGCTCCCACTAAAGCACCATAATCATGCCTGTCCTCGGGGCTAATCAATATCAAACAGGCCAGAGCTTCATCCGTGAGGCATAAAGCCAACTGCAGTGCCCTTTCTTCATCCGACCACCCCTAAAATGAGCTAACAGTTCAAACTGAGCATGAAAAGCTTCCCAATCCGCCTTACCGGAATACTTCGGGTCTTAACAGATACGGACGCAGCCGGGAACTGGGCGCCGCCATGTTTGTTTACATCCTGAGCCCCAGATTCCTCGTCACGCCGCGTCGACGTCGCCACTTCGGTCCGCCCACCAGAATCCGCGCGAAATACAGTCGACGAAGCACTCATGCCCGCTTCAGCCGCCATCGCTCTAACGTCCTCCCTCAAGCGGCCTCTGCGCTCCGACGCCCTGGCGATCTCCTCAGACAGAACCCCCGACGTCCATTCACACGCACCTCCTTGGCCATAATCGTCCCCTACCTCCACCTTCACTTTCGGATTCCCTCGAAGCATTTTCAATCCCCGTTCTCACCTTACGGTAGCTAGCCACATAAGTCAGCTAGCTAGCTGGCTAACTTGTATCAACGTTTTTACTTCTGACACCAATGTAATGACCTGACTAGATCATAAATGAACAATTGTCCAGACAGAGGCTTGAGTTTGCGAATTGACGGTTTATTAAACCAACTTTACACAGGCTACTGTTTGGGCCGTAGCACACACCAAATAGATGACAGATAACCCACAAGCCAATCGTGACCTTCTCTTGTGAAGCCCAGACGTAAGAGAGAGAGAACAAAAGCTGAACCTGGTCTTAACTTCCAATGCTCCACCCCCCTGCCCAACCCCCCTCCACTCCACTCCGCCAACCACCAGGATGCCCGGCATCAGAACATTCCAGGCATTCCCGTGATTGGCAGATAGCAGGTTGATTGACATGTCGGACCCCGCGAACACCGGGTACTGGTCAGTACAACACAACCACCTCCTAGCCTAACACATAACACACAGCTGTCTGTGCGGGTCGCTACAGTATTTTTCAACATATCTCACAGACCTAACCAACAGAAATGGTCCCAAGCACAAAGGTAATTTTAAAACGTATTCTGAAGAATTCTTCCACAAAGTTACAAATATCTTATCAACTACTTTGCGCGTAGCCTATATCTGATACAGCCTGCAGATATTCCTAAATACCAACCACATAATCATATAGCATCCCATAAAGTCACAATTCCACAGAATGGGCCTCTTGTTAGCCATCTTGCGAAGTTACAAACGATAACATCCACGAGGTGATGGGACTGCACTCAATGCACGTCTATAGCCCTACAGCCTAGCCCTCACACACAGTTCAGTTTTATTTCTATGTTATTTGAAAATAAACGAGAAATATTTCATTTGTTAGATTGACGTCATTTTCGTTACACTAAGCGAAATATCCCTCTGGGCACAGACGTCTGTTCAAAGTCTAGTTTTTATTGGAGTTGTCAACTAACGTGAATTCAACGTAAAAGTCAACCAAAAAATGTCACCATGCCATTAGATTTAGGTAAAACGTTTGGGTGAAAAAAATACCAAATTCCTTTACATCGATGTCTTTTTGCGTTTACTTTTTTGTTGTTGAAATGACGTGGAAACAAAGTTGATTAAATCATTTTTTGCCCAGTGGGATATCTCTCTAGCCAAGGCTGTATGCCCGCTAGTGGGAGGCTGGCGTGCAATGCAGGAGTTTTCCTGGAAGTGACAATCCGTTTTTGGGACATGCGTAATTAGAGCGTAATTGGTTGGCTAGGTGTAAATCTGCAAATGGTTGGCGCGAATGGCCCATGTCGTGCGCATGAATGAGACAAACTCAGAATCTAAAAAAAAAAAAAAAGTAAAATCATGCCGTAGCCTACGTTTAAATTATTTGAATGTACGTAATGGTTGAAAATGATTGCTGGCTACATGTGTTAAGATTATTTTCATAAAATAAATGGGGTTGTCATGGCCCTATATCCTATCAAAATGACCGGTCTTCAGTTGTGGTCTACCAACGTGTTACTTAACATGGTGTTCCAAATTTGACCTACCATGGTACAGGCCCAGGACAACGATCTCACAACATACTCTTAGACACCTATGTGGGTGTTTGCATTTCACCGATTGAAGTTGAAAAGAAGAACTGACATGATATTTCACGGTTTATTAGATATCTTCGCATGCAGGCATTAGATGGATATGTCATGAAAGGGGATAGGCTATGCAGAATAAAACTGCCCTACCTATAAATACAGATCTGTATTTCATTTTATGAGTTCTCTTTTTGTAATCCTTAGCTGTGTTATATTGTAGAGAATTTAGCAATAAACAGCATGTTGTTGATTTCCTTATAGGCTGCTACAGGCAGAAATTAAGACAATAACACCTTGGCCAATCTAATAAATCTCAAAATAACCTGTATGATTGAAAATCATCTAATGAATAAACAGTAGAGTCCCTTTGTTCCAAAAGGAATACTGAAGGAAGTCATCCAACAGGTGACTCAATAAAACTCCACATACACCTACAATCATCTAGGCCTACAATCATCTAGGCCTACAATCATCTAGGCCTACAATCTAGGCCTACAATCATATAAACCTACAATCTAGGCCTACAATCATATAAACCTACAATCATCTAGGCCTACAATCATGTAAACCTACAATCATGTAAACCTACAATCATGTAAACCTACAATCAGCTAACCTTTCAGGTTATGTCGATATAGGACTTGTTTTACTGTGGATTTAATTACTGTTGTACCTGTTTCCTCAAGCATCTTCACGAGGTCCTTTGATGTTGTTCTGGGATTGATTTGCACTTTTCTCACCAAAGTACGTTCATCTCTAGGAGACAAAACTCATCTCCTTCCTGAGTGGTGTGACGGCTGTGGGGTCCCATGGTGTTTATACTTGCGTACTATTGTTTGTACAGATGAACGTGGTACCTTCAGGCGTTTGGAAATTGCTCCCAAGGATGAACCAGACTTGTGGAGGTGAACAATTTCTTTTCTGAGGTCTTGGCTGATTTCTTTTGATTTTCCCATGATGTCAAGCAAAGAGGCACTGAGTTTGAAGGTAGGCCTTGAAATACATCCACAGGTACACGTCCAATTGACTCAAATTATGTCAATTAGCCTATCAGAAGCTTCTAAAGCCATGACATTGTTTTCTGGAATTTTCCAAGCTGTTTAAAGGCACAGCCAACTTAGTGTATGTTAACTTCCGAATTGTTGGGAAAATTACTTGTGTTATGCACAAAGTGTATGTCCTAACCGACGTGCCAAAACTATAGTTTATTAACAAGAAACTTGTAGTTGAAAAACAAGTTAATGACTCCAACTTAAGTGTATGTGAACTTCCGACTTCAACTGTAGAGATGTTTCTGGACTGGCACACAAACACCTTTGGCCGCGAACTACTCTGCGCCCCCCCGACACACACACACACACACACACACAGACACACACACACAGTCAGACTCCTTTGTTTGCCAATACAAATTTGATGATCATTTACCAGTCATTTACCAGTTTAATGGTATTGTACTATTATCTGAATGCATATTTTTTGTACCATCTTGCATGATCTCAAGGACAATTTCATACATGTTCACTTGGCACGTCGCCTATAATAAAGCTAAATCAGAGAAATTATTTTCTCTCACAAAGAGACATGGTCCAGTTGCTGTTCTAGATCAGGTTGCAGATCTAATGATATAAAATTGGCATTTAATGACATTCTTTGACACTTTAGTCCGTAGGCCATGTGGATAAATGTGCAGTGCATATAGGCTATAGACAATTGTTTTTATTTTTTTTTAATTATATGTGGCAATGTCAGGTTACAGTAGCACAATTACAGAAACTCGACATTTAGTAATGTAGGTTTTTGCTTAATGCTGCCAGTGGGAGGATTTTTTTTCTCCATGATGCGGTCACACGAATAATGCAGAATCTTCATTTGAACTGTTTCTCTCAGCAGGAAAATAATCCTGCAGCAACAAGAAGGAAATGTGAATTATTGTGTGGATTCAAATTAATGGACATTTTTAGTTTGGGCAAACCAAGTCTGAAATGTTTAAGTGGAAATGACAAACTTTAGAAGCGTTTTTTAATCTTGAATACACTTCCCGTGTCTTGAGACGTCTCAAGGTGATGGCTGTGTATGAAGTTTGCGTTTCCTGGTGTACAGGAAATGTCCTGTAACAACAGGGTGAGCAAATTAAGATCCTACACCTATAACTTGTCCAAAGGAAAATGAACCGACGGAATATCATCTATTGCGCTGTTTCATAGTTTGGATGAATGTGTGGAGAAAAGCAAATATGGTGATATGGTGCAATTATGGCATAATTTGTCACATCAAAGAAAAAAGTTATAATTTAAGCTATTTACCATTGGAAAATTGATTATACAGCCTATACAGTGAGTATGCCTACCTTACATGTTTTAATATTTCGTTTGTAAAATTTAATATCAGACATATTGGTTTATTTCCAGGCGGCTCGATCCGTGTTGAAGGCCAATCAAGCTCTTACATTCTAGTAGTCTATTTCAATAATGTTTAAGCAACATTAAACCATACCGATTGAGAAAATGCAAGATTTAAAAAAATGCAAGATGTTGCTAATGTTAATCTGACAAATGAAATGACGCACAAAACAGAAGAACTAGGTTCGAGAATTTCGAGGCTGAACTGCATGCTATAATAAGATAGACGTTCACATAATTGCTTAACTGTGATCGCCTGTATGCCCGACATTACATCAGCTGTAGGCTACTGGTTCCGTGTGTCTCACCCAGTCTCGAATGGGAAACTGTACTGTATGTTGTAAATGATGAGCTGAGAGACACAAGCATGGAAAGGGTACAGAGCTCTATGCATAGAATAGAGCATGTGGACATGGCAGTGGGTAAAGGATGCTGCATTGTTAGTCGCGAGACAAACTGAATCTATCCGTGGATTGGTCTCGTGCATCAAAAGCTATAATAGTAAGTAGTTATTATGGATAGGCCTGTAGTCCAACTAAAATTAGTTATTGGAATAAAACGATCTATAACCTATAGAGTGCAATGTCTGTCTATTTTCAGTGATTCGATTCCAACGGGATACAAATTTAACGTTCGAGAAAGACATAATTTCAAACATCAAAGTTATAAGCTAGACTATGTCGTTAATGTTATTGTTTAGCCTACTGCATAAACAGGCTAAATATGGACGATTAATTATATATTTTATAATATTGGCACAACATAATGCAATTTTCTGTCATGTAATTTGGTAATATACTATTTTATAGTATGAACTGAGCAGGTCTATAGTCTACACAAAAATGGAATGAATAAAAAATATGAATGAGATAGTAGGCCTCGTGTAAAATATCACATAATATATTTTCCGTTAACCTGACGCAATGAAAAGTAGACTATTGCATGCTGCAATTTGTGAGAATGTATTATTCTGTTTGACAATAAATATGTAGTATATGGTATATGGTGTTTGAAATTTTATGTGAAAATGTATAACAATAAACCTATACCTAAACATTTAGGTGTGTAGGCTACTGTGTAGGCTACTGCAGGGCAAGCTTTACCATAAAACATTCAATAGGGCCAATAGAAATACATTCTGCGTAGCCTGAAGATTGATTTTCACATGTATTTTTGCTCAGAAAAAATACAATGTTCTTTATTGATTTATAAACTCACCCAAGAGAAGTAAACTCTGATCATTAGATCACTATAATTACACAATAATGTATTTGTGTGATATTTACAAACGCATGTAGTATATTACACGTTATTATGTTACTAGGAATATTTAATAAGGATCAGGGATAACCTCTAGTGACAAGTTCTTCCAAAAAGCAATATTAAACGTTAATACTGTAACATGTAATTAGTATACCACATTGACCATAGCCATTTCCCATGGGTCGTCAACTGAATCTCTACTTTTCCTCTGCATTTCCAAACAACCAAAGTGAGACGGGAGAAAATAAAAACAATATAATACTAATAATGATATATGCCATTTATTAGACGCTTTTATCCAAAGTGACAAAGACATACATGCATACATTTTACATACGGTGAATGTTGTTTTTGGCCATATTTAGTGAATCTGTTCTCTCTCTTGACTGAATCTGTGTCCTTCTTCGTAATAGGACAATTACTTTGATATTCTTCTTACTGTATACTGAAACAAAATAGACTGCAGTACATATGCTACCCAAATTGGTTGATTGACTTTAAAGGAAATTGTTGGGCAATATGATAGCAGTTGTGAAATATTTTAAAAAATATATTGTCAATATCTTTCACGTTTGGTATTTGGTATTTTATTAGGATCCCTTTCGTTCTTCAATTAAGGGTACAATCATAACCTCATACATATCTGTGAAGGTTTACAATTATTTGTCATAATTATTAAAGGTCCTCTGCATGCCAGGTGATGACTTAAAGATTAACCTGCAGTGAAAATCCAATGCAGCGGTGTAATGGCACGAATTATGTTTGTGACGTAGAAGTCCGTCACTGGCCGTGGGCAGCATTTGGTTCTTTAACGCACACACATATTCATCACTCCACCCTGCGCCATTATAAGATAAGTTAACAATGTGGGTCGACACACAAATTAACTTCTGTCTTGGTGCATGCATTTCACACTTGTCAGTGTTCATATTTGAGAGATACAATAATTATTATACTTATCAATGTTGTGGATGAGCTTCCGGGTATGCTGGAAAAGGACCCGAGCAAAGGGAATTGGGTTGGCTTTATAGTGCCTGTCCCAAATGGCTCATTAATGCATATGGGCATATTGAAAGATATTGTCAGTAGTGATGTAATGTTGTAAATGTTATGTTGTGATATTGTTTAAAACCGTGTTGCAATGTATATCCTTTAGTATGTTTAGTTCATGGAAAATGTTGGTTTGTATTGTTAATTGATTAATTAATTAGGGTTAATTGTTCTGAGGGGAGGGGCTAGCCCTACAAAAGGAGCCTCTCTTTCAGTCATGGAGAGGTTATTTTTGGATTGAGCTGTGGTTGGGGCAGCATTGTTTTTAAGCTGTCCCATAAGGTAGACGTTGATGGCAGTACTGTTGTTTCTTTGTTCCGGAATCACTTGTAAATAAACACCTTTGCACAGAAGAACTTTTGCGGTTCCGCCATCTTTTTATTTTGATAGAGGTTAGGTTATCCAGTTTAGCCTTCTGGCCTACTCTACGTGACAATGTTCAATAGCCAACATTTCTGGCAGTGCATGCTTTGTGTGTGTGTGTGTGTCTGCGTGAATATGTGTACCTATGCTTCCCCTGTCCAGTTTAGGGTCTGTCACGCTAAGGCTGCGTTCAGACAGACAGACCAATTCTGATATTTTTTTCCCAATAATTGGTCTTTTTACCAATCACATCAGATCTTTTCACAATCAGATCTTTTTCAGAGCTGATCTGATTGGTTAAAAGACCAACTGTCTAAACGCAGCCATAAACCCTCACAAAACTCATATATTTGTTTTTACACTGCTCCTACTCGCTGTTTATTATCTATGCATAGTCACTTTACCCCTAGCTACATGTACAAATGATCTCAACTAACCTGTACCCCCGCACATTGACTCTGTACCGGTATATTGCCTCGTTGCTGTTATTTTATTGTGTTACTTTTTATTCAATTTTTTACTTTAGTTTATTTAGTAAATATTTTCTTAACTCTATTTCTTGAACTGCACTGTTGGTTAAGGGTTTGTAAGTAAGCATGTGACAGATACAATTGTATTTATTTGATAAGTCTTGGCACCCTCACTTAGCACATTGATATTGACAAGATAATCAAGTGACCGCTCTAACAATGGAAATGCCTTACCGCAAAGATGGAAGGCAGGCAGGAGGAGGCGAGATCAGGTTCGACCATTCTAGCCAATGAGAGGGCAGATACGTGTGTGAACAACAGGCCATTGAGACTGCACTGTTGGTTAAGGGTTTGTAAGTAAGTGTTAGCATGGGCAGCGCCATTGAGGCTATCTACATTTCAAAATAGTCCATTTTATTTTTCTTCATTGGCTGATTGCTCACAACTCATAGGAATCCCTACCCAGTTGACTACTTTCAAATGGTGGAAGCCCTAAATAGCAATGTCCTTACTAAAATGGATGACGCCTCTATCTATCTCTATGACAACAGGCACAAGTCCACAATAAAGTATATATAGATTTTTTTCCAGAAATGCCATGTGCACTTATATCAGTTAGCCTAGTGGTTAGAGCGTTGGACCAGTAAGTGGTTAGAGCGTTGGACCAAGGTAAAAATCTGTCCTTCTGCCCCTGAACAAGGCAGTTAACCCACTGTTCCCCGGTAAACCGTCTTTGTAAATAAGAGTTTGTTCTTAACTGACTTAGTTTTAAAAAATGACAAAATATCAGTGCATTCATAACAACCTACGCCTCACATAGTAAATTATTATTTACATTTTTTTGTTGACATGCAGTGACTTCCATGTGCCATGTAGAATGTTCTCACTTAGTGGGCTTATTTTCGTGAACAGATTTTTGGCTGTGTAAAACCTCCAGCTCCTCTTCCTCTCTGTCAGTCTTGACTTGAGCCCAATGCATAGGCGGCGCGTGTTAGCAGTTAGGGGAAGCACATTTTCACCATACAAATGCGCTTATTTTCTTTATGCGGATTTTAGAATATTTGCATGAACATCTGTGGCCAATTGGATAAAAACCTAACATCTAAGCAGGTTTCCATCCAACATTTTTATACTACATGTTGGATAAATGCCATGACAGGCCTGATGGAAACTTTGTCGGTAAACTTTCCAAATGTTGACAAAACAAAACAAACTAGACAAGGTGAGACTTTTTTGTGTTGTTACGATTAATTTTGCAAGAAATGTCCTCTTTAAGGAATACCTAGGATAGGATAAGTAATCCTTCTCACCCCCTTTAAGATTTAGACGCACTATTGTAAAGTGACTATTCTACTGGATGTCATAAGGTGAATGCACCAATTTGTAAGTCACTCTGGATAAGAGCGTCTGCTAAATGACTTAAATGTAAATGTAAATGTAAATGTTGAAAACGTTTTTATGCGCAAATATCAATTATAATAACCATCAAATCGAAGTAAACTTGGAGGGATATGGTGAGTGGTCCTCCCACTATGACTCGGGAAACCATGTAGTTTATTAGGCTAGAGATTAAATAAGTTACGATGAACTTCACAGGGTCGTGAAAATGCACTGTGATCTTGATGCTCCTTTCCAATAAACATCGAAGCTTGACTGCCTTTGACAAATACAAATATTCTCGTTGTTATCCATAATAATATCATTATGTATACTAGCCTACCGCAAAGTCTACTTTTAGAATAAGTTTGTAACATAACAAAAATGTGGTCTGAATACTTCCATTCAGAAACAGTGCGTTCGGAAAGTATTCACACTTCTTGACTTTTTCCACATTTTTTAAGATACAGTCTTATTCTTAAACAGATTAAATCATTTTTTCCCTCATCAATCTACACACAATACCCCATAATGACAAAACAAAAACAGGTTAATATTTTTTTTGCTAATTTATATATTTTTTTAAAACCCGAAATATTACATTTACATAAGTATCCAGACCCTTTACTCAGTACTTTGTTGAAGCACTTTTGGCATCAATTTCAGCCTCTGGTCTTATTGGGTATGACTCTCTCTATAAGCTTGGCACACCTGTATTTATCCCCTTACTCTATGCAGATCCTCTCAATCTAGGTCAGGTTGGATGGGGAGCATTTCCTGCACAGCTATTTTCAGGTCTCTCCAGAGATGTTTTGATTGGATTCAAGTCCGGGCTCTGGCTGGGCCACTCAAGGACATTGAGACTTTCCTTCGCCCCAGTCTGAGGTCCTGAGCGCTCTGCAGCAGGTTTTCATTAAGGACCTCTGTACCTTTCTCCATTCATCTTTGCCTCGATCTTGACTAGTCTCTCAGTCACTGATGCTGAAAAACATCCCAACAGCATGATGCTGCCACCACCATGCTTCACCATAGGGATGGTACCAGGTTTCCTCCAAATGTAACGCTTGGCATTCAGGTAAAATAGTTCAATCTTGGTTTCATCTGAGCAGAGAATCTAGTTTCTCACGGTCTGAGAGTCTTTAAAATACCCTTTGGCAAAATCCAAGCGGGTGTCATGTGCCTTTTACTGGGGAGTTTTTGTCATTTAATCCATTAGTCAATGAGTCTGAATACTTTATGAAGGCACTGTATACACTGAACAAAAATATAAATGCAACATGCAACAATTTCAAAGATTTTACTGAGTTACCACCATTTGCCTCATGTAGCGCGACACTCTACAATCTCACTTGCATAGAGTTGATCAGGATGTTGATTGTGGAATGTTGTCCCACTGCTCTTCAATGGCTGTGCGAAGTTGCTGGATATTGGCGGGAACTGGAACACGCTGTCGTACACGTTGATCCAGAGCATCCCAAACATACTCAATGGGTGACGTCTGGTGAGTGTGCAGGACATGGAAGAACTGGGACATTTTCAGCTTCCAGGAATTGTTTACAGACCCATGTGAAATGGGGCCGTGCATTAACATGCTGAAACATGAGGTGACGGCGGCAGATGAATTGCACAACAATGGGCCTCGGGAGCTTGTCACGTTATCTCTGTGCATGAAATTGCCATCGATAACATGCAATTGTGTTTGTTGTCCGTAGCTTATGCCTGCTACGTAGCTTATACCATAACCCCACTGCCACCATGGGGAACTCTGTTCACAATGTTGACATCAGCAAACCAACCACACACACAACGCCATACACGCTGTCTGCCATCTGCCATCTGCCTGGTACAGTTGAAACTGGGATACATCCGTGAAGAGCACACTTCTCCAATGTGCCTGTGGCCATCGAAGGTGAGCATTTGTCCATTGAAGTTGGTTACGATGCCGAACTGGAGTCAGGTCAAGACCCTGGTGTGGACGAGCATGCAGCTGAGCTTCCCTGAGACAGTTTGTGCAGAAATTCTTTGGTTGTGCAAACCCACAGTTTGATCAGCTGTCTGGGTGGCTGGTCTCAGACAATCCCTTAGGTGACAAAGACAGATGTGGAGGCCCTGGGCTGCCATGGTTACACATCTCTGCAGTTGTGGGGCTGGTTGGACGTCCTGCCAAATTCTGTAAAACAATGTTGGAAGCGGCTTATGGTATAGAAAAAAAATCGCCTGTCCTCGGTTGCAACACCCACTACCGAGTTCTAAACTGCTTCTGGAAGCATCATCAGAACATCAGAACAGTCTGTTCAATAAGTGCATCAATGACGTCATCCCCACAGTGACTGTACGTACATATCCTAGCCAGAGGCCATGGATTACAGGAAACATCCACACTGAGCTAAAGGGTAGAGCTGCCTCTTTCAAGGAGCAGGACACTCATCTGGACGCTTATAAGAAATCCCGCTATGCCCTCTGATGATCTATGAAACAGGCAAAGCATCAATACAGGACTAAGATTCAATTCTACTGCACTGGCTCTGACGCTAGTCGGATGTGGCAGGGCTTGCAAACTATTACAGATTACAAAGAGAAGCCCAGCCGGGAGCTGCCCAGTAACCTGAGCCTACCAGATGAGCTAAATTACTTCTATGAGGCAAGCAACACTGAGGCATGCAGCTGTTCCGGACGACTGTGTGATCACGATCTCCATAGCTGATGTGAGTAAGACCTTTAGACAGGTCAACATTCACAAGGCCGTGGGGCCAGAAAGATTACCAAGACGTGAACTCAGAGCATGCACTGACAAACTGGCAAGTGTCTTCACTGATGTTTTTAACCTCTCCCTGACAGAGCCTGTAATACCTACATGTTTCAAGCAGACCGCCATAATCCATGTGCCCAAGATCGCCAAGGTAAGCTGCCTAAATGACTACCGATCCGTAGCACTCATGTCTGTAGCCTTGAAGTGCTTTGAAAGGCTGGTCATGGCTCACATCAACAGCATCATCCCAGAAACCCTAGACCCACTCCAATTTGCATACCGACCAAACAGATCCACAGATGTCGGAATCTCTATTGCATTCCACACACCTTAACAAAAGGAACACCTACATGAGAATTCTGTTAATTGACTACAGCTCAGTATTCAACATGTAATAGTGCCTTCAAAGATCATCACTAAGCTAAGGTCCCTGGGACTAAACACCTCTCTCTGTAACTGGATCCTGGACTTCCTGACGAGACGCACCCTATTAGCTCTCTGAGATACATTGGAAAATAAATTGTCAAGATGTCACGCAGGGGAGGGGACAATGAGAGGAAACTTCTTCAAAGCAAATCTTTCTGGATCCACAGGCTCAACACACTCTTGGCCTTAATGAGGAGTTTGACTTGAAACCGTTTTTATCATTTCAATATGTCTAAATAGTTTAAAAAAAATCCTAATTGAATATTGTATGTATATTACTGTAAACATTAATCACATTCCCTGTGTATGATCATATATTTTGATGCATTTAATCTTAATATTGTGAAATTATGTTATAAATGTAATTTGTTGACGTCCAGTTTCAGGAAGTGATGTCATTAAGAACTGCCCCTATATATAGGACCTTCCACCCCCACCTGATGACCTACGGGTTGAAACATTGTTAATAAATATCACCTGGGAGCACGAGCAGCAGTGTGCAGTGTTTTCCTTTCTGTTTTCCAAGGGTAAACGACTACCGCCCCGTAGCACTCACTTCCGTCATCATGAAGTGCTTTGAGAGACTAGCCAAGGACCATATCACCTCTACCCTACCTGACACCCTAGACCCACTCCAATTTGTTTACCGCCCAAATAGGTCCACAGACGATGCAATCTCAACCACACTGCACACTGCCCTAACCCATCTGGACAAGAGGAATACCTATGTGAGAACTCTGTTCATCGACTACAGCTCGGCATTCAACACCATAGTACCCTCCAAGCTCGTCATCAAGCTCGAGACCCTGGGTCTCGACCCCGCCCTGTGCAACTGGGTACTGGACTTCCTGACGGGCCGCCCCCAGGTGGTGAGGGTAGGCAACAACATCTCCACCCCGCTGATCCTCAACACTGGGGCCCCACAAGGATGCGTTCTGAGCCCTCTCCTGTACTCCCTGTTCACCCACGACTGCGTGGCCACGCACGCCTCCAACTCAATCATCAAGTTTGCGGACGACACAACAGTGGTAGGCTTGATTACCAACAACGACGGCCTACAGGGAGGAGGTGAGGGCCCTCGGAGTGTGGTGTCAGGAAAATAACCTCACACTCAACGTCAACAAAACTAAGGAGATGATTGTGGACTTCAGGAAACAGCAGAGGGAACACCCCCCTATCCACATCGATGGAACAGTAGTGGAAAGGGTAGCAAGTTTTAAGTTCTTCGGCATACACATCACAGACAAACTGAATTGGTCCACTCACACAGACAGCATCGTGAAGAAGGCGCAGCAGCGCCTCTTCAACCTCAGGAGGCTGAAGAAATTCGGCTTGTCACCAAAAGCACTCACAAACTTCTACAGATTCACAATCGAGAGCATCCTGGCGGGCTGTATCACCGCCTGGTATGGCAACTGCTCCGCCCACAACCGTAAGGCTCTCCAGAGGGTAGTGAGGTCTGCACAACGCATCACCGGGGGCAAACTACCTGCCCTCCAGGACACCTACACCACCCGATGTTACAGGAAGGCCATAAAGATCATCAAGGACAACAACCACCCGAGCCACTGCCTGTTCACCCCGCTATCATCCAGAAGGCGAGGTCAGTACAGGTGCATCAAAGCTGGGACTGAGAGACTGAAAAGCAGCTTCTATCTCAAACAGCCACCACTAACACTGAGTGGCTGCTGCCAACACACTGACACTGACTCAACTCCAGCCACTTTAATAATGGGAATTGATGGGAAATGATGTAAAATATATCACTAGCCACTTTAAACAATGCTACCTAATATAATGTTACATACCCTACATTATTCATTTCATATGCATACGTATATACTGTACTCTATATCATCTACTGCATCCTTACGTAATACATGTATCACTAGCCACTTTAACTATGCCACTTTGTTTACATTCTCATCTCATATGTATATACTGTGCTCGATACCATCTACTGTATCTTGCCTATGCTGCTCGGTACCATCACTCATTCATATATCTTTATGTACATATTCTTTATCCCCTTACACTGTGTATAAGACAGTAGTTTTGGAATTGTTAGTTAGATTACTTGTTGGTTATTACTGCATTGTCGGAACTAGAAGCACAAGCATTTCGCTACACTCGCATTAACATCTGCTAACCATGTGTATGTGACAAATAAAATTAGATTTGAGGTTGAGGATCTGCCACACAGATCCTCAACACGGGGACCCCCCTGTAGGGGTGCGTGCTTATTCCCCCCCTGTACTCCCTGTTCACCCAGGACTGTGTGGCCAAGCACGACTCCAATACTGACATTAAGTTTGCCGACGACACAACGGTGGTAGACCTGATCACCGACAATGATGACACAGCCTATAGGGAGGACGTCAGAGACATGGCAGTGTGGTACCAGGATAACAACCTCTCAACGTGATCAAGACAGGAGATGATCGTGGACTAAAAGAAAAGGAGGGCCGAACATGCCCCCATTCACATACAGTGCCTTGCGAAAGTATTCGGCCCCCTTGAACTTTGCGACCTTTTGCCACATTTCAGGCTTCAAACATAAAGATATAAAACTATATATTTTTGTGAAGAATCAACAACAAGTGGGACACAATCATGAAGTGGAACGACATTTATTGGATATTTCAAACTTTTTTAACAAATCAAAAACTGAAAAATTGGGCATGCAAAATTATTCAGCCCCCTTAAGTTAATACTTTGTAGCGCCACCTTTTGCTGCGATTACAGCTCTGTAGATTACTACAGAGTGTAGTGTGTACGGCCCAGTACATCACTGGGCCAAGCTTCCTGCCATCCAGGATCTCTATGCCAGGCAGTGTCAGAGGAAGGCCCTAAAAATTGTGAAAGAGTCCAGCCACCCAAGAGACAGACTGCTCTCTCTGCTACCACATGGGAAGCAGTACCGGAGCGCCAAGTCTAGGTCCAAAGGGCCCCTTACCAGCTTCTACCTATAACCCATAAGCGCTGAACAGTTAATAAAATGCATACCCAGAATATTTGCATTGACCCCCCTTTTTTACGCTGCTGCTACTTGCTGTTTATTATCTATGCATAGTCACTTTACCCCTACCTACATGTACATATGACCTCAACAAGCCAGTATCCCTGCACATTGACTCAGTACCGGTACACTCAGTATATAAAGTGGGGCAAAAAAGTATTTAGTCAGCCACCTATTGTGCAAGTTCTCCCACTTAAAAGGATGATAGGTCTGTAATTTTCATCATAGGTACACTTCAACTATGACAGACAAAATTAGAAAAAAAAATCCAGAAAATCACATTGTAGGATTTTTAATGAATTTATTTGCAAATAATGGTGTAAAACAAGTATTTGGTCACCTACAAACAAGCAAGATTTCTGGCTCTCACAGACCTGTAACTTCTTCTTTAAGAGGCTCCTCTGTCCTCCACTTGTTACCTGTATTAATGGCACCTGTTTGAACTTGTTATCAGTATAAAAGACACCTGTCCACAACCTCAAACAGTCACACTCCAAACTCCACTATGGCCAAGACCAAAGAGCTGTCAAAGGACACCAGAAACAAAATTGTAGACCTGCACCAGGCTGGGAAGACTGAATCTGCAATAGGTAAGCAGCTTGGTTTGAAGAAATCAACTGTGGGAGTAATTATTAGGAAATGGAAGACATACAAGACCACTGATAATCTCCTTCGATCTGGGGCTCCACGCAAGATCTCACCCCGTGGGGTCAAAGTGATCACAAGAACGGTGAGCAAAAATCCCAGAACCACACGGGGGGACCTAGTGAATGACCTGCAGAGAGCTGGGACCAAAGTAACAAAGCCTACCATCAGTAACACTACGCCGCCAGGGACTCAAATCCTGCAGTGCCAGACGTGTCCCCCTGCTTAAGCCTGTACATGTCCAGGCCCATCTGAAGTTTGCTAGAGAGCATTTGGATGATCCAGAAGAAGATTGGGAGAATGTCATATGGTCAGATGAAACCAAAATATAACTTTTTGGTAAAAATTCAACTCGTCATGTTTGGAGGAAAATGAATGCTGAGTTGCATCCAAAGAACACCATACCTACTGTGAAGCATAGGGGTGGAAACATCATGCTTTGGGGCTGTTTTTATCTGCAAAGGGACCAGGACGACTGATCCGTGTAAAGCAAAGAATGAATGGGGACATGTATCGTGAGATTTTGAGTGAAAACCTCCTTCCATCAGCAAGGGCATTGAAGATGAAACGTGGCTGGGTCTTTCAGCATGTCAATGATCCCAAACACACCGCCCGGGCAACGAAGGAGTGGCTTCGTAAGAAGCATTTCAAGGTCCTGGAGTGGCCTAGCCAGTCTCCAGATCTCAACCCCATAGAAAATCTTTGGAGGGAGTTGAAAGTCCGTGTTGCACAGCAACAGCCCCAAAACATCACTGCTCTAGAGGAGATCTGCATGGAGGAATGGGCCAAAATACCAGCAACAGTGTGTGAAAACCTTGTGAAGACTTACAGAAAACGTTTGACCTCTGTTATTGCCAACAAAGGGTATATAACAAAGTATTGAGATAAACTTTTGTTATTGACCAAATACTTATTTTCCACCAAAATTTGCAAATAAATTCATTAAAAATCCTGCAATGTGATTTTCTGGATTTTTAAAAATAATTTTGTCTGTCATAGTTGAAGTGTACCTATGATGAAAATTACAGGCCTCTCTCATCTTTTTAAGTGGGAGAACTTGCACAATTGGTGGCTGACTAAATACTTTTTTGCCCCACTGTACATCCACATCCTCATTCTCCTGGACCCGTCTGCAGCACTTGAAGCTGTCTGTGATCAGATTTTAACTGTGTGTATGGTGTAAGTTGAAGCTTACTGGCGTAAATGAAGATTTTTGAGACTCAAATCGTGTGCATGAAATACGCTTGATATTCATTAATATCGGTATGAATGAGGTCGGGGACCAAGCGAGTGTGGTACATTAGGTATTACAGTTGGAGCTGGTACCGGGGAGAATGATGAAAAAGTCGCAGGCTTGCTGATGAGATGTTTGCACAGAGTTATATCATAGAATATTGAGGGGGTGTGCATGTTGGAAAAAGTGTTAAACTCTATTAACGTAAAATTCTTTGTGTAGATTTATATTATGAGGTTTGAACTATACTAATATTGTAGAATTACATAATCAACATCTGAACATACTTACGTTAAACATTAATTGAGCCACTGAGTAATAGATAAGATATACACTAGGTACAGGAGACGGGGCGACGGGTGTGGTCGATGTAAGATGGGAGTGGTGTTCTAACTAAGTGCTGAGAAATAAGGTAGATTAATTTTGTTCTTTTAAATAATTTACACAAGTACTTCCCGGTTATTGATTTTGGTTTGATTGTTCAGAAAACACCACTGAAATTAAACAGGAGGTTAAGGTATACTAACATTAGAATCTGTTTTCATTATGGGGAACAATGAAAGGCCCGCAGATTGGATTGCAGGCTGATTTTACTTTATGTTAAAGGGCCAGTGTACATTTATCACAGTTGTGTGTCTGTCTAATGGCAGGGTATTTAAGAAGTATTTTGGGGAGACAATTTGGAGTAACACGAATAAGACATGAAACATCGAGACAAATTATTTGAGTTTGAGGGGATTATCATAATTATTAGGTTTTGTTTTTGTAGTAAATGTTTTGGGTTTAAGGGGATTTCCATGTTCCCAGAGACATGATATGAAATATTATAAGTTTTTATTTTCTGAGTCTTAATTAAATAGGTGAAATCTTTTGATAAAGGAATGTTGTTTAATATAGTAAGGAACACTTCTTTGGAGGGGTGGTATGACTTATGACCTCTATTGTAACTTTCCTTTGTGGTCTGATCAGCCTCATTGGAAAGCCATTTGGATGGAGAATCTAGGGTCATTTGTAACACTGATATTAAGGTAATTTAATACAAAAAGGCAGTGAAATTTACATTATAGTGTCATTATATTTTCTCTGATGAACATGGTGTGAAAATTAGCTGGGATAAGTTTTAATTATGGTAGACTCATGTTAAGTATTTGGGACATATTTTGAGCCAACAGGGCAGGGAAGAAATTGAGATATTTTTGTTTGGTTTTAACACCTGTGTACAGGAGTGCCAAAAGACGGGTGACATTACCTGTGTAATGGGGGAGGGTGTCCGTATGGGGATTACATGATAACCGACTTGGGACAGTTCTGGGATTGGAGAAGAGGGTATCCTTATAGTTTTCCATGATATGGGGGAAACCAGGGAGCACTGTTGAAC
Source organism: Oncorhynchus keta (assembly GCF_023373465.1). Classification (NCBI taxonomy): domain Eukaryota; kingdom Metazoa; phylum Chordata; class Actinopteri; order Salmoniformes; family Salmonidae; genus Oncorhynchus; species Oncorhynchus keta. Next base: position 23,358 of record NC_068425.1, read on the forward strand.
TTTGTAAAGGTGATGAAATCCTACTAACCATCAAAACCATTAAGCTCTCTGATGTAGGCACTTACACCCTTGGACTACAAAGGACCGGGACAGACACGATGGGTGTGTTCTATTAAGGTGCTGCCAAAACCACAGAGGTCCCAGACAAACCAGAGCCAGACACACTCCTCTACCACCCCTGGACCGAACCTGCCACCAACCACCACTGTGTTAAAAATCCCATTCAGGTAATTAATGTTAGAGACTATTCAGCTATTGATCAATTAGGCACTGAGACTGGTTTTGATGGTAGTGACAATTTGTGGCTGTCCTATATGAGGTATACAGCTAAAACCCTGAAAAGAAAGGACTGCATGAGTTACATGAAACATTGGTCATGCTAGACCTGTTCTGGCTACATACCCATTTGCTATAGGAGAAGGAGAGGGGTGGTTGTGTATTCTGAGAGGTTTTTACCAAGTTCAGCCAAATTCAACTCTCTGTTCCTCTTTGAACCTTGTGTTTCCTACAGTACCTCCTCATCGGGCCCCTTGGGGTGTTAAGGCATATGGGGGCAATTACAGTTGCATCACGGGTACAGGTAATGGCATTGATTATGGGAGATTGCCTGAAGCTGATTGCAGTAGTAACATAACCATTAATGCCACTTGGCCAGTTACAGGCCTAAACCAAACTAGTGGTCTGGCTGATGTGTGGTGGATCTGTGGACCCAAAAGAGTGTGGAGACCCATTCTTAGAGGATACTGGTGTGCTCTGACCAGTTTGATAATTCCACTGACCATTGTTGATGTTACTGCCGAGCAGCTGTTGGGTTCTGTATCCAGGGGACCTGAAAACATTCCATCCCATGGGAGACATAGATGTAGTGCTCCATGGACAGAGGATGTAGTTGACATGCACACTAACCTGTTGGGGGTGCCAGTGGGGGGTCCTCATGAGTTTCAGGCCTTGGGTAGGAATGATGGACTCTGGCACTTACTACCTATTATAGGTCCAGTGGATGCAAGACAGACTGCATGGATTAATTATATCTACTATAATCAACAGCGTTTTGTGAATTACTCCCGTGATGCACTAACTGGTCTGTCTGAACAGCTTGAGGCCACATCTCGGGTTTCCAGACAGAATAGACTTGCTTTGGATATGCTTCTTGCCAGTCAGGGGGGGGGGGCTGCAAGATGTTGTTCTCTTTTGACATGAGGGTTTTAAGTTCCTAGGTGGCTGGTAGCCAATCTAGTACATAGTGGGATCGAATGGAGGACATGAAGGTATTTTAAACTTTGTAACTGTTATATGATTCATTGCTGAATTTTTATTCACACCCTTGGGGGTGTGAAAAAGGGGGATTGTTGGATCCTGTATTTGACATTATAGCCATCAGATATATATGATTAAATATCATCGGATGTTGGTTGTGTGAGGTGTCTGCATTTGTGCACTGGAGCATCATTATGAGATTAAACAACTGCTTGCTACTTGCCTGTTTGTGTGTGACAAGGACTGAGTAACATGGTGTGACCTGCATGTTGCAAAACTGTAGATAACAGCCCAGCAGATGCTTTGTCCTTGTGTTTGTATATAACAATATTGAGCACATGGTGTGACTTGCTGTATCTTACAAAGTTGTGATAGGGAGGGGTGGTCATCACGAGGTTTAACTGAGATGGAAAAATGCTGAACAACACAATAGCAGGAACTGAGCAACGGTTCTAACTTGGCTGCGATACCAGAACAGTACATCGACGAAGGGAGGACTCCAAGAAGCGCCAAGATGCGGGGACCCGCCTGAGCGCCTGCAATAGGCTGAGCAAGTTTAAACCACGCCCAGTCTCTACTGTGATAGGCCAACAAATGTGTTGGAACTATGTCTATCACAGTATAAAGAATACTGTTTACATACATCCTGTCAGTTCTCTGTTCTGCCCTGCGTGGTATTACAGTGAGCCCGTATATACGAAAGTTGCATTTGCCATTTATTACTTAGCTAATAAAAAATACATAGTATAAAATCGGTGACTCATTGTTATATTTATCCTGATACCAGATTCGAATTTACGCAACTCTAACAGATTGATTTATTTGGATGATTTACCAGAAATCATGAAAATGGAGTTGACTTGCCAATAACAAGGCAAGTCAAGTGTGAGAATCCCGATTCTATTGGAAAAAACACTCATTGTCATAGGATTTTTTTACTTGGTGGGCAGGGCTCAGGGTTGGAACATCCATTGCAGTGTGTCATGCAACCTAGTTTTATTTACACCATCTCAGCAGCTATCTTAGAAATATAACTTTGCTCTGTGCTTCTGAGCATGCACTTCGTAGCCTATAGGCTATGGATAATTTGAATGTTTTCTTTTGTAAAGACCATTAATGCATGATGAATAGGCTAGGCTAAGCTATGTAGAGCGTTTTCGAAGGTGTAGCTAGGCTACAGGTTGATGCACATTAGGTACATCATGTGGGGGAAGAACTTTATTATTTAAGGAATGGTAAATACTTAAATGGCGAGCCTACATTTATTTCTAGGAAAGAGCGCCTCTCCACCTTTGACCTGGATTACCATAGCAACAGGGACGCGTCAGGTCCTGCTAGGACTTGTCCATTGTAAGCAGTGTCATTATTAAAAATATATTTTTTCAACCTGCTTTATTAGCTAACCTTGATGATAAAGCAAATATAAAAGCTGTAACATCAAATGTACAAGTATTTCCCGATAAAGTGTTTGTAAATAACAGGCTTACAAAATATAAATGGAACATGCCTGGCAACAGTAGTATCTGGTGAAATGGCGTCTGGTTACCTTGTGCTCGGTTTATTTTAGCTATTTGATTAGCAAGCTATATTCAATAACCTTTGACTGTGAATAGAAGTTCATTTTCAATATAATAAATAACGTCATTGTTATATTTCAAAATGTCTGACTCAGAAGAGGACAGTCAAGATAAGCAACTTAAAATTGTAGTCATCGGGGACGGCGCATCAGGGAAGGTAAGGGATTTTCAAGCTAAATGAGCTAGCAAGCTAACAGACATACTTGATATTTTGAGTAGTGTTAATTTAGCTGGCTAGCTAGAAACATAACTATGTGGCTAATTGGGTAAATTACTTTGCAGTAGGTAACTTTAGCTCAGAAGTATCTTACAGAATGTTCATACATAGCAGCGTGTGCTATGCCAACGTTTTGGCTATGCTTGTTAGCTGTTTAGCTAGCTTAGTTAACGTTAACTAGCTAGCTCTTCAGCCAGGTAGAAGGGAAAACATCACCTTGGTTTGTCAGACAGGCAATGTTTGTTGTCGCATAACTATAGCCAATGATGCAATTTTTGGGGGTAATGTTAGTTACCGTCTTAATTTTGCACAACGGGCAGAGTAATGTTAATAGCTAGCTCTGGTCTGGGGTCGAAACGTTAGCTAGTTTACGACATGGAATCCAATCCCAGTTACTGTCAATAATAGGAACAGTGTCAACATACGGGACAATTAAGCCTGTGGTGCGCAACATGTTGCCTGGCCACAGACCGTGACAAGGGCCACGTTTGTAGAACGTCATCATTCTTGAAGGAGACCGAAGAAGTCGCAGCCTAATCTGCCACATTTAGGGCTGATGAGTTCAGTAGGCTAATATATTGCTCTGATAGAATCTATAGGCTATGTGTTCAAAAAAGGTTTGAGCAGCTGAGTGCATCAACATGCCTAAATGGGGTGAAAGTAGGAATATATTTATTCCTTGTACGGGACCTCCGATATACCACATTTTTGATGGGCATACTCATAGAATTACAAATAGACTCTCCATTAATTCAATATGATCTCTGTGGGCCTAGTCGTAAAAGATTTGTCTTAACTTTTTAAAATGTATTACCTTTTATTGTGGCATAAACACAACCAGTCATAATGTTTTTATTTAAGTCAAACAATCACTTCAAAGGGCATGTTCATCCACTCGCAACATACAGTATTTCCAGCCTCTAATGGAAAGAGACACAACACCAAAAAAGTGTATTGACATTTGCCAATTGTCATTAGGCAAGAATTTATGCATCCACTGCTGTCCTTCCTCACGTGTCTCGATGTTGGCCACTCATCTTTGCTTTGGCAAAATGTTGAATCACATCACATTTTGTCGTGTAGGCTATACCACCCGTTTTCAAATCCATTCATTCATTTTCTATGCCTGTTGACATGCGGTAATGATAAGTGGTAAATAGCCTACAGTTTTCTGGACATTTGTTTTTCATTATTGTGATAGGCTCATGTTTTACCGGTACGCCGTACCCCTGCTATCTATTTTGCAGGACCATATCTCAAAATATATGCTCCAATCTTCAATTCAGAATTGTTCAGAGGGAGATTGCCAAGGTGTTCACCAGATCCATAAACTGCTTCGAAGCATATTGGATTTAAATCTGTCATGAATCCTGTTAACCGTACCTGACCCTTAATCCAGGTTACATGTGCTTTTGGAGAGGTTTTCTGAAGAGCTTTGGACCGTAGTACTCTGGTTGTCTAATGTTACTTTGTTAGCCACTGTTTACAGGTAGGCCACACAGGTGTGTGTGTGTGTGGAATACACAATAATTAAGTTGCTGTATTGCCTAGTACAAGGTGGCCTAACAGACTATCCTACATATAATGTTTAAAGCCTCTTTTCACAATCAATGTTGTAGGTCTAAGTTACAGGGAAATAATATGGGCCTCGGCCATTTGCTCACGCAGGCATAACATTCAATGTATATACAATTGTGCCTAGAATGTAAAGCTTGATTGTTGAGTAGGAAAAAAAAGTGTAGCCTATATCTTAAAGCAAACCATTCCTTGCTCTATATTCAGGAGTGAATGTTCTCATTTGACTCCCTGCTGCATAAGCGGTGCTTTAACATGACGGCTGGGATCTTGCAGTAATGACCGTTTCCTTCATACGAACCAGCAGGGGACAAGTCTGTCTGCTGAAATGGGATTGATCTCGTTCCAGATTGCACACACCTAAGACTCATGGCGTTTATGGATTTCTTAGGCTTACACTGAAAGCTTATCATTATTTTATTCTATTACATTTGGAATTGAACCAACTGTGGTAGAAGTTTAGTTGGAAGAGGCATGGAGAGTTGTGCACTGATAAAATGTTCAGGCGGCATCTGAATCTTTGTTGGGCGACTTGCTTGCTGTCAACAATGAGGCCAGTAATAAAACCAGTTACCATTATGGACACTTTCTTTAAAACAAAAACTAGAAACTCAAACCTCACCTAAAACTTTTAACATTCTATGCATAGGCTTTAGACCCAGCCTAGACTGTTTTAAACTGTACATATTTGATGAGTCATTCATTCTCTTCTTGGTAGATATAGGCCTACATTTTCCAGACCTAGCCTACTTTGCAGAATAGCCTGAATGCAAATGCTCAGATTTATTTGAAGATACATTTTCATTTATTGGCAAATGGTTAATAAGACTGCTTGGTCTGCATGGTCATGATGCAGGTAACACAAATGTACCAACATTTGTCTTTGTCACAGCACAGACTGTTTGCAGCAAAGAGGTTGTCGTGACATTGCGGCAGCTGCAATGTTTCTTCTTCTCTGAATCCTGAAATGATTTGAGTGTGAATATGCTGCATTGATTTTAAGTGCATTTTGGCTTCACTCACCTGTATTGAAATAAACAAAATAAATAGAGCAATACATGTAGTTCTGCTGCTGTATGCGTTGTCTGCAGACTATTCTCCCACTGCACACAATAACACCTTATGTAGTTTAGTCACCCAACCAAAGTATTTTGTTCATTTTAAAATCCGGCAGACGTCAACTTGGTTGTAAAACTGACTAAAACCCAGTCGGTTGATTATTGACAAGTTTTTCTAACACTTGATAAACAGGGCAAAGTAGAAATAGGCCTATAACAGTGTCGCGATACGAAACCTTCAGCCCCGCCCCTTGGCCAGCAGCGGGGTTGCTAGAGGTGGTTAGCGTCCCGTTCCCTGGATTGGACAGGGCACTATAGGTACTTCAGGTTATCTCAGTATAACCAGGACCGCTCGCGTAGCCCTGCCTCTATATCGAAGCGTTTTCCGCGTAGAGAGGTCTTTTGCCTTGTCACTCAACGGTCTAGCTCTAGCTGGGATGTGTGAACCCCACCTTTATCCTCTAGACTCTTTGTTTCACCACTAATTGGTCCTTGAGTTATTATTAAGCACTAGTCATACCAGTCTCTATATGATTTCCCTGTGGTTGAGTGTTTCCCCTCTGTGATGTATCTAGTTTAAAGTGTGAGGACCTTTAGTCAACTTAGTCTCACTACTCTGCCCGTCGGCTATGTATCGCTTGGAAAATAAAACTTAGATAGATCGATAAGACAATTAAATGAATCACTACTGGACACACCTTCCTCTTTGTCTTTTAATAGTAACTCATTCTGTCATAGAGTACTGATCTCCGTTTCCAGTGTCCCGGTAGCGGGGAGTGTCAGAGTTGTTATCTCCCGTGCCGTTAACTGTCTTTGAGAGAACCGTTTACTCGAGACAAAATAAGACTACCGTTTATTTTTGAAAACACTCTGTTTTTTTGTCTTTTACAATCAAACACACTTCAAAATATACAATTGTTACTCGGTCACACACAGCGTTAATCAAAAACATGCAATTGACTTAATGCTCTTTATAAAATGCCTGGTACAATGATAACACTTATCTCTATATTAAATACTTGTAATAGTTATTTAATTACCTTTGAGAGATGACGAGGAGACCCACGAGATCAGGAGCAGAGTTTCAATCGGTCAGAGTTCTGTTAAGAATTTAGTTAGTAGCGACTCCCCTCTACTGGCTGAGAAGTTGACTTGGAGTCGGTGCTTTACTAAATTGAGAGATTCAAGTTTGGCTCGGATGAGAGAACCCGCTGGTGATTCCCTGCCCCAAATGGAATATTCAAAAAAGTCTGTGTCCGCAACTAGGTCGCGATACTGAGCTCAATCGAGAGGCTACAGAGAACTCTCTGGATATATTTGCATCAGCACCCACGTACCTGGCGCAAAACCACAGGGTCAATTCAGACATCCATAAGAGAAAGCAAGGGATAACCTTAAGGACTAGAGTGCTCTCAACCCCGTTGAACTACCGCAGTGTCAGTGGCTCGCAACGAGGTCGAGATGCTGAGCTCAATCGAGAGGCTACAGAGAGTGTGTGTCCTGTAGCTCAGTTGGTAGAGCATGGCGCTTGTAACGCCAGGGTAGTGGGTGCGATTCCCGGGACCACCCATACGTAGAATGTATGCACACATGACTGTAAGTCGCTTTGGATAAAAGCGTCCGCTAAATGGCATTTATTATTATTATTATTATATTAGAACTCTCTGGATATATTTGCATCAGCACCCACGTACCTGGCGCAAAGCGACAAAACAGCTGATCGATAGTTAAACCCGTTGAACTACCGCAGTGTCCGCGGCTCGCAACGAGGTCGAGATGCTGAGCTCAATCGAGAGGCTACAGAGAACTCTCTGGATATATTTGCATCAGCACCCACGTACCTGGCGCAAAGCGACAAAACAGCTGATCGATAGTTAAACGGTATATCGGAGAGTCACTTCTCAGATCCAACAAGTTAGAATCTTTTAGGTAATTTGAGTCAGGTGTCAATTTACCCGAAGTCAAATGGTTGTCTAAATGAATTCAGAATTCAAGAAGTCAGCGCTAAAGTAATGGCAAATGTCTCTTTATATACCTTTTGATTCTCTGCACCTGATCTGCTGCTCCTCCCATTCCCTCAGAGCAGAGAGGGTGATATCTTACAACAGGAAATACTTTTCTTACAGTGCATATATGGGCCTCTGGTTATGACAGAGCCCATTACTCTAACAACAATGAGGAAACACTTTTCTTACAGTGCGCATATGGGCCTCTGTTCATGACAGTGCCCTCACTCTATCAGCAATGAGTCTATCAGCTGTTCCCATTCAGAGGTGTCACTTGAGACAGAGGGTGATTCTTCCTGACACCAGTCAGGTTCAGTAGTTGGTTGGCTTGAGTCGTCTTCTGGTGGCTTTGCCCAATCCGGTATTTCAGTAGGCGAGGTCATCTCTGTCTCTGCCCTTGGTGGGTAAGACAGGGGAAGAGGACCAGGAGGTAGATCCATTTGGCGTTTTACTACAACAGTTAGGATCAGCTTGATCTCCCTCTTTTCATAAAGGACAAATGGTGGCTGCCTTCAAAGCAATGGGAACCCCAGAAAGGAGAGACATGGGCAGCAGCCTTAAAGGGTTAAAGAAGAAAGGGTCTAAACCATCTGACCCAGATGTTTTTTTTGGGGGTCAAATTTAAGGAGCTCCTTTAGCACCTTGGACTCAGTAACTGCCTGCAGGGAGAAACTTTGTTGCTGGGCAGGGAAAAAGAGGGACAAGCATCGGGGATAGTCGCATTAGAAGGGCTGGGAGATGAGGAAATGTTGGATGGGCAAGGAGGCATGGCTGAGTTGAACAGGAATCCTGACTTAAATGAGTTGGTGATTAAAGAGCTCAGCCATGTGCTTGTCAGTAACAACCACATAATCAATATGAAGGGACATGGGCAGCTGTTAGGAGGGGGGTTTATTCTCTAGGTCTTTAACTGTTTTCCAGAACTTCTTGTGGTTAGACCCACAGAGAGAACTGCTCCTTAAAGTAACTAACTTTGGCCTTCCGGATAGCCTGAGTGCACTTACTTCTCATTTACCTGAACAAGAGCCAGTCGGCTTGAGTGCACTTACTTCTCATTTACCTGGACAAGAGCCAGTCAGCTTGAGTGCACTTACTTCTCATTTACCTGGACAAGAGCCAGTCAGCTTGAGTGCACTTACTTCTCATTTACCTGAGCCAGTCAGCTTGAGTGCACTTACTTCTCATTTACCTGAACGAGAGCCAGTCAGCCCGAGTGCACTTCTCATTTACCTGAACGAGAGCCAGTCAGCCTGAGTATGCATGTGCCGAGCCTTTCACCAAATGCAATTTTTGTGGTGGAGTAACTCTACAAGATCACGGTAGAACCAGGTGCTGAACCTGTTTTTTAATTATAATTTTCTTTATGGGGTTGTGTTTGTTATCAATACCCCTGAAAATATCAAAAAAGAAGGTCCAAGTGTCTTCGACAGGGGATCAAGCTGATCCTATACCATATTAGAGGCCAGTTTATGAAGGAAGGCTTGTTCATTAAAGTTTTTTTTAGCAAGGGTCTATGACCAATCAGGACAGATCGTTTCACTGAGCAGCCATTCATAACACAGGCTGTAAAACCGTGATCACAGTAAACACCAGAATGATACCTATCAGGACTATTTGTGAGGATAACATCGATGAGAGTAGCCTTTTCTGGGTGTTTGGGAGTCATACCTTGTGGGATTGGTATTAATCTGAGATATATTTAGGGAGTTCCATTGCTTTAGGACTAGGTCAGGTGATTTAAGCTTGTCCCAGTTTAAGTCACCTAGCAGGACAAATTCAGACTTATAGTGTAAGGGGCCTTGAGAGCGCTTAGGGTAGGTAGGGCACAGGCCGGTGCTGATGGAGGACGATAGCACCCAGCAACAGTCAACAAAGAGCCATTTGAAAGTGTAATTCTTAAAACCAGCAAATCACCAAGTCTGTCCCCAAACAATTTGGAGACAACCGAGCACTGAAGGTGTTCCTTGGTAAAGATTGCCACTCCCCCACATTTGGAAGATCTGTCTTGCTGAAACAAATTAACCAGAAAGGTTAACATCAGTATTCAAAACACTCTTCCTTAATTAGCCATGTCTCAGTAATGACCAACACATCTGGATTGGAGCTGTGAACCCACCCATTCAATTGATCCATTTTTAGGTAATACGTTTCCAGTGTTAATGTGCAGTTAACCATTGAGGTTGAAACACTCAACAAGTTGACTTTCTCAGACCTTTTCTTCAATTCAAGATTTTAGAGTCACAGGCTTAAGTTGAATGAATATATAAGGACACCGCAACCTATGTTGAAATAGCCAAGGGCATCTAATGAAAATCTGTCTTTCTGGTTAAGTCTCCAACACCTTTCCACATCTGGATTGTACAATATTTGTCCATTTATTTTAAAAAATCAAATAAAAATTTGTTTATCATCAGCTAGACAACCATTATCAGGTCAAGCATTTCGCTACACGAGCATTAACATCTGCTAACCATGTGTATGTGACCAATAACATTTGATTTGAACAGATTTAAGTCACCTGTAACTCGGCCACTCTAACATTCACTGTCTTCTTGGTAAGCAACTCCAGTGTAGATTTGACCTTGTGTTTTTAGGTTGTTGTCCTGCTGAAAGGTAAATTTGTCTCTGAGTCTGTTGGAAAGCAGACTGAACCAGGTTTTCCTCTAGGATTTTGCCTGTGCTTAGCTCTTTCTTTTTTTTTTAAAATCCAGAAACTCCCCAGTCCTTAACAATTTACAAGCATACCCATAACATAATGCAGCCACCACTCTGCCTGAAAATATGGCGCATGATAATCTGTTCTATTGGATTTGCCCCAAGATAACACTTTGCCACACTTTCCTTTTCACTATTACTTTAGTGCATTGTTGCATGTTTTGGATTTGAAAAGGAAACCTGTATAGAATTTTTAAAAATCTATCAATTAGGTTAGTATTGTGCATTAACTACATTGTTGTTGATCCATCCTCAGTTTTCTCCTATCACACCCTGAGCGGTTTCCTTCCTCTCCGGCAACTGAGGACGCCTGTATCTTTGTAGTGACTGGGGGTGTTGAGTCACCATCCAAAGTGTAATGAATAACTTCACCGTGCTCAAAGAGATATTCAATGTCTGCTTATTTCTACCCAACAACCAATAGGTGCCCTTTGCGAGGCATTGGAAAACCTCCCTGGTCTTTGTAGTTGATCTGTATTTGAAATTCACTGCTCGACCAAGGGGACCATACAGATAGAGCCTTTCTTGCTCCAAACCCAACGATACAGTAATCAAATCAATGCAATACTAAAAATAACATAAGGTACGACAAACAAGGCAAGAAATACCATTAAGAACACAAGAATGTAGATAAGCATACTATATACAGGCTCAGTCTGTTCCAAATACCATATTTACAATGTGCAGGGATACTGGAGGGATGGAGGTAGATACTGTAGGTATAGGAGTAAGGTGACTAGGCATCAGAATATATGCTAAACAGAGTAGCAGCAGCATATGTGATTATCAGTGTGTGTGTGTGAGAAAATGATTCAGTTTGTGGAATGTTGGGAGTGTGAGTGAGTATGTAGAGTCCTGTGTGTGCATAGACGGTGCACAAATAAAAGGGTCAACATTGTTAGCTATTTAGCACTCTTATTGTTTTGGAATAGAAGCTGTTCAGGAGCCTGTTGGTGTCAGACTTGAGATTGAGATATGTGTGTAAACACTCCAGCCAGCTGGTCTGGGCATGCTCTGAGGATACGGCTTGGGATACTGTCTGGGCCGGCAGCCTAGCAATGGTTAACGCACTTAATTAAATGTCTTACTTACATCGGCCATGGAGAACGAGAGCCCATAGTCCTTGGTAGTGGGCCGCGTCGGTGGCACTGTGTTATCCTCAAAGCGGGCGAAAAAGGTGTTTAGCTTGTCTGGAAGCAAGACGTCGGTGTCCCAGACGTGGCTGGTTTTCCCTTTGTAGTCCGCGATTATCTGTAGACCCTGCCACAAACGGCTCGTGTCTGAGCCATTGAAATGCAACTCCACTTTGTCTGATTGTTTGATTGCTTTACGGAGGGAATAACTACACTGTTTGTATTCGACCATATTCCCAGTCACCTTGCCATGGTTAAATGCAGTGGTTCATGCTCTCAATTTTGCACAAATGCTGCCACTGTCCACGGTTTATGGTTTGGGTAGATTTTAATAGTCACAGTGGGAACAACGTCCCCTATACACTTCCTGATGAACTCTGTCACCGTGTCCGTATATCCGTCAATGTTATTCTCTGAGGCAACCCGGAACTTAACCCAGTCCCCCTGATCAAAGCAATCTTGAAGCATGGATTCCAATTGGACAGACCAGCGTTGAATAGACCTTAGCACTGGTACTTCCTGTCTGTGTTTCTACCTATGGGAAGGGAGGAGCAGAATGGAGTCGTGATCTCAATCATTCAAAGGTATTTATCAAGTCCTTTTTTACATCAGCAGATTCAGCTATACAGAAACCCAGCCTAAAACCCCAAACGGCAAGTAATGCAGATGTAGAAGCATGGTGGCTAGGAAAAACTCCTTAGAAAAGGCTGGAACCTAGAAATAAACCTAGAGAGGAACCAGGCTCTGAGGGGTGGCCAGTCCTCTTCTGGCTGTTCCGGGTGAAGAGGAACCAGGCTCTGAGGGGTGTCCAGTCCTCTTCTGGCTGTTCCGGGTGAAGAGGAACCAGGCTCTGAGGGGTGGCCAGTCCTCTTCTGGCTGTTCTGGGTGAAGAGGAACCAGGCTCTGAGGGGTGGCCAGTCCTCTTCTGGCTGTTCCGGGTGAAGTACATAGCCACTTAAGGCCAGATTGTTCTTCAAGATGTTCAAATGTTCATAGACGACCAGCAAGGACAAATAATAATCACAGTGGTTGTAGAGGGTGCAACAGGTCAGTACCTCAGGAGTAAATGTCAGTTGCCTTTTTGTAGCCGAGCATTGAATTCGAGACAGCAGGTGCGGTAGAGAGCAACAGCAGGTCCGGGACAAGATGGCACATCCGGTGAACAGGTCAGGGTTCCCTAGCCGCAGACAGAACATTTGAAAATGGAGCAGCAGCAAGACCAGGTGAACTGGGGACAGCCAGGAGTCATCAGGCCAGGTTTTGGAGCAGCTTCTGGGATGAGTTCAATTGCCCTGGGGTGTACAAACAAAGGATCCAGTTTGGGAAAGTGGTATTTCTGGTCGTAATGCTGGTGATTTACCACCGCTCTGATATCGGCTGTATGTAATAACAGTGTTCTGGGCTAATAATGGAAGAGAACACAGGAAAAAATATATATATATTGCAAAGTTGCTTAGAAGCTAGAAGCAGAGCTGCCATGTCTGTCGGCGCCATGTGAACGAGGGAAGTACTGTTGCCAATTAAGATTCTCTCTATGTTGCAGCTGTATAACTTTGAGGATTTGAGGGCCCATGCCAAACGTTTTCAACCTCTTGAGGGGGGAAGAGGTGTTGTCTTCATGCACCTTGCACGTGCAGACCACTTTTATGTCCTTAGTGATTTGGACATTGAGGAACTTGAAGCTCTCGACCCGTTCCACTGCAGCACGCCCCCCTGCAGGGTGGGGAATTAACACCAGCCACCAGCCAAATGCTGGTAGATTTTAGTATTGACTGGTAGAATTGACTGGTGGTCGTACAAAACATTTGGGAGCAGTTTATGAGTGTGTCAGCCAGCACTGTAAGAAAGAATCTCAATGTTACAGTGGTGAAAAGCGGGGTGGGGTACAGCATAGGAGAACAAATGCTATAAATTTGTAGAGGCAGGTCAAATTTGGGTGGCCAAAAAGTATATTTCCCGCCCTGCCCTCCTGTTTCTTGTCGTCCAGCTGAATTCATAATTGTAAGTGTGGGATTCAGAGATGAGGTAGTCATTAAAAAGTCATGTTAAACACTGTTATTGCACACAGAGTGAGTCCATGCGACCTTATTATGTGCCTTGTTAATCACATTTTTACTCCAACATATTTAGGCTTGCTATAACAAAGGGTTTGAACACTTCAGATTTGCATTTGTAATGAATGTTTTTTAACAGTTTGAAGAACGTAATTCCACTTTGACATTGTGGGGTATTGTGTGGTATAAATGTAACATTTTATGTTCAGGCTGTAACACACCTTTCTGAAGGCGCTCTATGTAGATGGCAGGTTTAATTGTAGTCCCCTGTGCCTTCCCTTTTGGTGTGTTCCGTATGACGTTTCTTCTTTTATTTTTGACCTATTGCTGGCATAACTTGAAATATCTCTGAAAATAAATGGTGGTAGATTGTCACATAAGTGAATGCTCTTTGAATGTAAAGAAACAATTCCTAAAAAATGATATGCCCTTTTTTTTGTGATATTCAAGTAGTAAATACAATGGAAGTGCTCCTGTTTCAATATTCCTGTGTTTATGTAAGCACATTGCTCTAAAGATGGCTAATCCATCAAAATGAATTAAACATGGCATGTCAAGTCTGTTTTATGTGAATCACATTTGTTTTCAGACAAGCCTAACTTAAGTGACATGGAGTTTTGGATTTCTTGTGGCGATTAGAGGCTGTAGTCCAGATGCATTCCGTGTCTACCCAAACACCTGTTTTATCTGTTAGTTGGGCGTTGACAGTTTAAGACAGCAGAGTTGTAATTGCTTTAGCTCATCTCATACTAATTACAATGGCTCAGATAAACGTCATCCCAAACAGTTTCCTTTTTAAAAAGATTTATTGAGAAAAGTCATAGGCCCACGTCATTTGCAGTTAAGGAACAGGCCTGGTTGTCATACAGAACACCACTCCAACACTCAAGCTTGTTCATAAGGCTTGAAATTCAATGAATTTAGTCGTTCGCTTAGCATGATTTCTCTCTGTTTCAGACGTCCCTCGCCACCAGGTTTGCACAGGAGGCCTTTGGGAAACAATACAAACAAACCATTGGCCTTGATTTCTTTCTGAAGAGAATAACTCTGCCAGGTAAGATCCCTTCTTCCTTTAGGATTGCCGGCCTGCTCTGTACCACACCACAGATACAGGCATACATTTGCACATGCATGTACACACGGTAACACGCGCACAAACTGAACTTTACCTGTTATAGGCACACTGATCAAATCAACGTTTATTTGTTGCGTGTGCCGTGCGCAGTGAAATGCTTACTTACAGGCTCTAACCAATGGTGCAAAAAAGGTATTAGGTGAACAATAGGTAACTAAAGAAATAAAACGACAGTAAATGGACAGTGAAAAATAACTGTAGCGATGCTATAAAAGTAGCGAGGCTACATACAGACACCGGTTAGTCAGGCTGATTTTGAGGTAGTATGTACATGTAGGTATGGTTAAAGTGACTATGCATACAGTGGGGCAAAAAAGTATTTAGTCAGCCACCAATTGAGCAAGTTCTCCCACTTAAAAAGATGAGAGAGGCCTGTAATTTTCATCATAGGTACACTTCAACTATGACAGACAAAATTACAAGACAAAAATCCAGAAAATCACATTGTAGGATTTTTTAAAATGAATTTATTTGCAAATTATGGTGGAAAATAAGTATTTGATCAATAACAAAAGTTTATCTCAATACTTTGTCATTGCCAGCAAAGGGTATATAAGAGGTCAAATGTTTTCTGTAAGTCTTCACAAGGTTTTCACACACTGTTGCTGGTATTTTGGCCCATTCCTCCACCCTACTTGTAGACCAGTCGAACGCCAATCCCGCCTCATCTCTTTCATGTTGGCAGAACAATCTGTGCCTCTGTCATACAGTACGCTTTTCGTTTTCATAGGCTACCTAGCTAAAATTCTTGCTAGATGATCCAGAAGAAGATTGGGAGAATGTCATATGGTGATGAAACCAAAATAGAACTTTTTGGTAAAAACTCAACTCGTCGTGTTTGGAGGACAAAGAATGCTGAGTTGCATCCAAAGAACACCATACCTACTGTGAAGCATGGGGGGTGCTAGAGCATTGTATCTGGGTGCTAGAGCCGTCACTATATACCCTGGTTTGATTCCTGGCTGTATCACATTCGGCCGTGATTGGGAGTCCCATAGGGTGGCGCACAATTGGACCAGCGTCGTCCGGGTTTGGCCGGGGTAGGCCGTTATTGTAATAAAATGTGTTCTTAATTGACTTGCCTCGTTAAATAAAATATAATATGCTGCAGTGTCAGACTTTAAATATCTTAAATACTGTTTATGCATATCTACATGTATTTAGACATTCTTAAAGTAGCCTTAATTAGTTTGCCAATCTTAGGTTGTGCCAAAGTTTACTTTAGAATTTTTTTACACAAGGGATTAGAATTTCTCAATTTCTTTGCAAATTGTTTAAAAATATGTAGAATTTTGTATTTCCTTCCCTAGCGTTTCAGGGTGGAACCAAACTATTTTGTTCCTTAGGTTATCTCAAGATTGACGGTTTCTTTCTTGGTACCACCACATTGTGGAGAGTCTGCCCCTTCTCAACCTTATTCATTCTGAAAGCTGTTGTCTCTAGAGCAAACACCAGGCTTTTCCCCCCTCCATGAAGCCAATGCACAGCTTATGTCCAGAGGGGTGAGCCTTACATTCTGTGGGCACAGTACAGTGTAAATACATTAGAGTATTTTATATTTATCCTTCTTTTATATTCATTTAATTTAATAGTATAATAGCGATGGAGGGGATGGCTGACGTTTTACGGGCTCCTAACCAAATGTGCTATTTTTTTTCTTCATTTTGTACGTAATGTTGCTGCTACCGTCCGTCTTATGACATCAGAACAGCGATTACTCACTTCGAACTGGACAAATATTTTTTTCTTTAATGAATCCGACAGGAAGGATATACTGCTTTGTCAAGATGAGGCCCAAATCCCCGTCATCAGCTTGAAGAAAAGGGGGAGAAAAGGGGGGAGGAGGGCGGGGTGCCTTGTAAGAATTCGCCGATGAGGGTAGTGGTGGTTTACCTAATCAGCATTATTGGCCAACGTACAATCATTGGAAAACAAACTGGATTATCTACGATATAAGACTACCCTACCAAAGGGAAATTAAGGACTGTAATATCTTATGTTTCACCGAGACGTGGCTGAACGATGACACGGATACTATAGAGCTGGCTAGCTTCTCTGTGCATCGGCAGGACAGAGCAGCTACGTCTGGTAAGACTAGGGGCGAGGGTGTGTGTCAGTAACAGCTGATGCCTGAATTTAATACTAAAGAAGTCTTGAGGTATTTCTCACCTGTGGTAAAATACCTCATAAGCTTTAGACCACTCTATCTACCAAGAGTATCTATATTATTTGTAGCAGTCTATCTACCACCACGAATCGATGCCGGCACTGAACAAGCTGTATAAGGCCATAAGCAAACAAGAAAATGCTCATCCAAATGCGGAGCTCCTAGTTGCCGGGTCTTTAATGCAGGAAAACTTCAATCCGTTTTACCTCATTTCTACCAGCATCACATGTGCAACCAGAGGGAAAAAAAATTCTAGACCACCTTTACTCCACACACAGAGATGCATACAAAGTTCTCTCTTGCCATTCATTTGGAAATCTGATCATACTTTTATTCTCCTGATTCCTGCTTACAATCAAACCAAAGTAGGTAGTACCAGTGACTCGCTCAATACAGAAGAGGGCAGATGACACGGATACTATGCTACAGGACTGTTTTGCTAGTACACACTGGAATATGTTCCGGGATTCATCCAATGGCATTGAGGAGTATACCACCTCAGTCACCGGCTTCATTAAATAAGTACATCAACCGCACAGTGACCGTACCTACATTTCCCAACCAGAAGCCATGGAGCTGACATTTTCAAGGAGTGGGACACTAATCCTGACGCTTATAAGAAATCCCGCTATGCCCTCAGACAAACCATCAAACAGGCAAAGCGTCAATAAATGACTAAGCTTGAATCCTACTAGACCAGCTCTGACGCTCGGTTGTGGAAAGACTTTAAAAATATTACGGACTACAAAGGGAAACCCAGCCGCGAGCTGCCCAGTGACGTGAGCATACCAGATGAGCTAAATGTATTTTATGCTCGCTTCGAGGCCTGCAACACTGAAGCATGCACGAGAGCACCAGCTTTTCTGGATGACTGTGATCAAGCTCTCTGTAGCTGATGTGAGCAAGAACTTTTTAAACAGGTCAACATTCACAAAGCCGCGGAGCCAGATGGATTACCAGGATGTGTACTCAAAGCATGCGCAAACCAACTGGAAAGTGCATTCGCTGACATTTACAATCTCTCCCTGACCGAGTCTGTAATACCTACATGTTTCAAAATAACCATCATACTCCCTGTGCCCAAGAAAGGGAAGGTAACCTGCCTAAATCATTTCCACCGTGTTCGGTAGCCATGAAGTGCTTTGAAAGGCTGGTCATGGCTCACAACACCATGCCGGAAACCCTAGACCCAGTCCAATTTGCATACTGCCCCAACAGATTCACAGATGATGCAATCTCAATTGAACGCCACACTTCCCTTTCGCACCTGGTCAAAAGGAACACCTATGTGAGAATGCTGTTCATTGACTACAGCTCAGCGTTCAACACCATAGTGCCCACTAAGCTCATCACTAAGCTAAGGGACCCTGGGACTAAACACCTCCCTCTGCAACTGGATCCTGGACCTGCTGGGCTTCCCCCAGGTGGTGAGGGTAGGCAACAACACAACACATCTGCCTCACTGATCCTCATCACTGGGGTCACTCAGGGGTGCGTGCCTAGTCCCCTCTTGTACTACCTGTTCACCCACGACTGTGTGGCCAGGCATGACTCCAACACCATCATTAAGTTTGCTGACGACGCAAAACTGGTAAGCCTGATCTCCGACAACGAGGTGGTCAGAGATCTGGCAGTGTGGTGCCAGGACAACAACCTCTCCCTCAACGTGAGCAAGACAAAGGAGCTGACCCATTTGGCATGGGTCCCCAGATCCTCAAGAAGTTCTACAGCTGCACCGTCAAGAGCATCCTGACCGGTTGCATCACCACATGGTATGGCAACTGCTCGACATCTGACTGTAAGGTGCTACAGAGGGTGGTGTGTATGGGCCCAGTTTACCACTGGGGCCAAGCTTCCTGACATCCTGAACCTATATACTCGGTGGTGTCAGAGGAAGGACTTAAAAAAGTCACCCATGTCATAGATTGTTCTCTCTGCTAGCGCACAGCAAGCGGTTCCGGAGCGCCAAGTCTAGGACCAAAAGGATCCTTAACAGCTTCTACCCCCAAGCCATTAGGCTGCTGAACAATTAATCAGATGGCCACCCGGACTATTTACAGTGATCTTTGTTCTGCACCACATAAAACATTCATGTTCTTATTTGTTTACTTTCAAATCCACGGAAATAAAGCCTGTGGTCTGTATCCTCCTGGATGTGTAAAATAAAAATTTGACTAATGCTCTATTTAGACAAAAGCCCTCCGATTTCACTTCCTACCATATGAAATTGGGAGTTGAATTTTGAATTGCAAATTTAAAGCAGTGCCACTGTATGCATGAGACTGCAAAAGCTCCATTCTTTTACTGACTAATAAAATAACATTTAAGCAAGGGTGGATTAAGTACTAAAATAAACATGATAACTTGAAGTATTACATTCAGTCCTATATTCCGTTTCAGTTGGTAATGGTAGGAGAAAGAAAATGTTTTAGTAGAGATGATGAGGCACACCTTTGAAACTTGGGAAGTGCAAGGCCCTCAATGAGAAATCCCACAAACAACGCCAATCTTGTGATTTCAGTAAGACGAGTTGAACCATTATGACACGGCAAGACAGGGTTTATTCCGTAATCCATCTGTGTTAATATCGTAGGTGTAATAATAGTAAACGTTGGTTCTACACCAGAGTTGTTAAATGGAACATTTTCTGGGGGATTGGGTGTTGATGACCTGATGAAGAGAAGGGCTGGATCTGCCGTTTGGGTGGTCCTTCTGAGCTTCGTTAGGAGCCCCGCCTTCGACTGGGTGTATTGTGTGGGTTTCTGGGTCTCTCCAAGATGGGGTAGGGGAGAGTATAGCTGGCGCTGGCCCCTCTCACCATGAAGGCTCGGCTTGTCAACTTAATGTACATTTTACAATGCCGGGTATGATGATGCGAGGCCGATTGGCACACACAACAGCCTCCTCTGTGTGCTTTTTATAACAATACCTCTTCCATATGTATCATCTGCTAAATTGGTGGTGGGGGGTGATTGACCTGTGATGGAAATTAACTTAATAATTTTAGCTAGTTTTGTCAATTTGAATCTTAATGAAGATCATGCTAATTCTCAATGTTCGCTTTTGAAGCAAAATCTAAAATTGGCATTCATACTTATCAAAATGGCAATGTTTTAAGTGTGTATTTATTGGGTTCCACTGAGCTGTGCTAATAGCTAGCAAAGAATTCTAAGAACACAAATGGCCATTAAACTCACCACATAAGCAGGAATACTTTGGGTCTGTCGAGTCTTTGAAACACACAAAGTTTATGTCTGAGTGCAGAGGATGGGTGGAGATAGCTCGCATACTGTAACACCAAGGGCAGTTATTCATTGCACTCTTCAATGTAGCTTTACATAGTCTAGATGTAGTCACTGTGAACACTTGCGCTTCCTTTCTCGGTGAAACGGGGACTTGTGTGGTGGGACTCGTCCAGCCATGTCCATACTGTATGCTCTGCTCGTCCTTCCGTGTCCATACTATGTGCTCGGCTCGTCCAGCCGTGTCCATACTGTGTGCTCTGCTCGTCCTTCCGTGTCCATACTATGTGCTCGGCTCGTCCAGCCGTGTCCATACTGTGTGCTCTGCTCGTCCTTCCGTGTCCATACTATGTGCTCGGCTCGTCCAGCCGTGTCCATACTGTGTGCTCTGCTCGTCCTTCCGTGTCCATACTATGTGCTCGGCTCGTCCAGCCGTGTCCATACTGTGTGCTCGTCCTGCCGTGTCCATACTGTGTGCTTGTCCTGCCGTGTCCATACTGTGTGCTCGTCCTGCCGTGTCCATACTGTGTGCTCGTCCTGCCGTGTCCATACTGTGTGCTCGTCCTGCCGTGTCCATACTGTGTGCTCGTCCTGCCGTGTCCATACTGTGTGCTCGTCCTGCCGTGTCCATACTGTGTGCTCGTCCTGCCGTGTCCATACTGTGTGCTCGTCCATGCCGTGTCCATACTGTGTGCTCGTCCTGCCGTGTCCATACTGTGTGCTCGTCCTGCCGTGTCCATACTGTGTGCCGTCCTGCCGTGTCCATACTGTGTGCTCGTCCTGCCGTGTCCATACTGTGTGCTCGTCCTGCCGTGTCCATACTGTGTGCTCGTCCTGCCGTGTCCATACTGTGTGCTCGTCCTGCCGTGTCCATACTGTGTGCTCGTCCTGCCGTGTCCATACTGTGTGCTCGTCCTGCCGTGTCCATACTGTGTGCTCGTCCTGCCGTGTCCATACTGTGTGCTCGTCCTGCCGTGTCCATACTGTGTGCTCGTCCTGCCGTGTCCATACTGTGTGCTCGTCCTGCCGTGTCCATACTGTGTGCTCGTCCTGCCGTGTCCATACTGTGTGCTCGTCCTGCCGTGGCCATACTGTGTGCTCGTCCTGCCGTGGCCATACTGTGTGCTCGTCCTGCCGTGGCCATACTGTGTGCTCGTCCTGCCGTGGCCATACTGTGTGCTCGTCCTGCCGTGGCCATACTGTGCTCGTCCTGCCGTGGCCATACCGCGTGCTCGGCTCGTCCAGCCGTGTCCATACCGCGTGCTCGGCTCGTCCATACTGTGTGCTCGGCTCGTCCAGCCGTTTCCATACTGTGTGCTCGTCCAGCCGTGTCCATACTGCGTGCTCGTCCAGCAGTGTCCATACTGCGTGCTCGTCCAGCAGTGTCCATACTGCGTGCTCGTCCAGCAGTGTCCATACTGCGTGCTCGTCCAGCAGTGTCCATACTGCGTGCTCGTCCAGCAGTGTCCATACTGCGTGCTCGTCCAGCAGTGTCCATACCGCGTGCTCGTCCAGCAGTGTCCATACCGCGTGCTCGTCCAGCAGTGTCCATACCGCGTGCTCGTCCAGCAGTGTCCATACCGCGTGCTCGTCCAGCCGTGACCATACCGCGTGCTCGTCCTGCCGTGTCCATACCGTGTGCTCGGCTCGTCCATACTGCGTGCTCGGCTCGTCCAGCAGTGTCCATACTGTGTGCTCGGCTCGTCCAGCCGTGACCATACTGTGTGCTCGGCTCGCCATCAGCGCTCTAGGTGAAGGAAGGGCCCTTATCACAACTTCTCACTGTCTGGTCCTGCCCTCCTTCTATTCTCAACCACCACTTTCATTTTCCAGAGGAAGAAAATATTGATTTGGTTTTGTACCCTGTCTCTCGCTCTTTCCCACTCCCTACCTCCCTCCTAAATAATTTGGGGCAGGAGTTTTCTTTTGCGTCTTATTTTGTGTTTAGTTATCAGTATTTATCTCAATGCCATAAATATTTATCCTCAGTCTCCTTGACTTGGGAGCATCAAGCTCATCACTGTGCATTTTCACCACCATGTCAACATATTTCATCTGTAGCCTAATAAACTGCATAGTTTCCCGAGTCGTTGTGGGAGGACCACACACCATTTCCTCATACTTTGATCTGATTTTTATTATATCAATATTTGCACATAAAGGTGTTTCACAAAGATCCCACCATGTCGAACGAACAAATTTGTCTGCATTTATAAAATTGCACCAAAACTACCTGTTTCCATCACAGCTGTTGTGAATATTTTGTATACTCTCTGAAAAACTGGATGGAAACGTTGTTAACGAAGTCATATTTTCATGTTTGACTGATTTGTAAGTTTCTCAATTTTCTCTTCCCTCAGGCAACTTGAATGTTACTTTGCAAGTGTGGGATATTGGAGGTCAATCGATTGGAGGGAAAATGCTGGATAAATATGTCTACGGGGCTCAGGTACTATCTCACACACACACACACACACACACACACACCTTTTTTGTTTTACTTTCCTTGTGGGTACCAACAATTGTTTCCCATTCAAAATCCTATTTCCCCTAAGCCACAAATAGCCTTTTCCCTTGTGGGGACCGGTGAAATGTCCCCACTTGTCAGAATTCTCCTTGTTTAATGTCCTTGTGATGACTTCTGGTCCCCACAAGGGTAGTAAAACCAAAAGAACACACACAAAATCACACACTCAATAAACGCTCGAGGTGGTCTGTCGTTCCTCACGTTAGAGGTCGTTGACATTGTAATAGGGTTTCCCTATTAGGCTTGGGTAATTAATGAATATGCCTTGATGATTATTAGTGCAGCAGGACCCTGCACAGACTGCAGCCAAGTTTGACTACTTAGCTGGTCATACAGACTACATTATGTATAGTATGAAGGGGAGTGAGAAATACCTTGCTCTTTCTCACTCTAATTTCATAATTTTTTTAAACAAAATAAGCAAATGTACTAATTAATGTGAATAGCAAGAGGTTCGCGTTGCCACTGCAATAACACGTGGGTGTATTTTATGTGTGCGTTTGCCGCGCTCCGCGACGTCCTTAAGTGGTTGTTGCTCTATAGGTGTGTGGACCATAAGACCGAGACTGTTGTGTGTAGGTCGGTCATGTCTGTCTCTGTACTGTACAACCTTCTCAGCCCCCCCGCTCACTCACTCACACTAAAACAAGGTGGTTTCCATAGAACCCGTTGCTCCTCTGGTTTCTCACAAGCTCTTTATGGGCCTTTCGCAGCCATGGTTCAACGCGCCTCGGGCGATACCAGATCATAGACATTTGGTTGAGCTGCACTGTAATTGTAGCTGACGCAAACTGTCGTCACCCGTCCTTCTGTGTCGTGACATTGCATGTCCTGTTGCCAGATCATGATGATGCAATCAAAGTCAAGGTAGTCTATTTATTTTGGCTCCTTTTTCATATTCTATAGTCTTTTGGATTGGTAAAGCACAGACTTATGACACAATTTTGGCACTTGAGGCTTTTGTTTTAAACGTGTACACTGAAGTGTTTAATTTTTGTTTACATAAAAAATGGTACAGCAGCCAGCTTCAACGGCCTGGTGCCTGGTTCTTTTTGTGCTTTGCCATATGA
This sequence comes from Oncorhynchus keta, assembly GCF_023373465.1. Taxonomy (NCBI): domain Eukaryota; kingdom Metazoa; phylum Chordata; class Actinopteri; order Salmoniformes; family Salmonidae; genus Oncorhynchus; species Oncorhynchus keta. The sequence goes on from NC_068425.1 coordinate 47,091, forward strand.
CTACTTCTGGTTTTACACCTGACAATACCTTTTGGATACGACAAATGGAGAGCGGTGAGGCTACTTTTCTACTCAACTGCTCCCAGCTTTGAATGTATGTTGACAGTACTTACACAAAGTATTTCGACGAAGGGAGGGTGATGAGACCTAATTCGTAATCACTTTTACCACCCTCTTTTTTTAATTATTTTTTTAAGCCCAGACACCTTTTGTGACACAGAGGACCCAACCTCACCCCTATCCTGTTTGGCTGGGTGGACCGATTATAGCGAAGGCGTCGTGGCTCGACTGTATGTTCTTAGCATGGCTCTCTGCATCCTATTAACAGCGATATAGATCATCTTTAATCTCAGGCTAACTCCGAGAGAGCCGAGGAGGTGCCAACTCCTTGGGGACTGTGTGTAGAGGAGCAATTGACTTCCCTCAAACACTAGTGCCACCTACTGCTCACTTTCCCACATTTGACCTCTCTGGCATGTTTGTTCTGATCTTATGTCAACTTAAATTCATTTTGGAATGTTGTGATTAGGCTACACCATTTAGATTTTCTGTGGTGTTGCTTTTCAGGGTATTCTTCTAGTGTACGACATTACAAACTACCAGAGCTTTGAGAATCTGGAGGACTGGTACGGCATGATCAAGAAGGCCAATGAAGAGTCAGACGTCCAGCCTGTGGTCTCACTGGTGGGAAACAAAAGTCGGTATTTAAAACAACTTTCTGACACACACACACACACTAGTTCTATTCCTTTCTTCTGCTCATAGGCCACACTCTTATGAGACTAAAGCAGACGAGTCAACCATAATGTATAAACGCAGAGAGCTGTTAAGAGAATGCCATTTACAATGCAGTGAAGATAAATCACTAGTTTCTCTGCCGGCTAAATGTTTTATTCACACTTTTATACACTGCATGCATTTGTAGTACAGCACAACCATATTACTGTATCCAGCTCTATTTTGCGAGCCACTGGAAATTGATTTGTCTATTGGGGCTGTTGATTATTCACTTCCCGTTCTGTCTCCACTCCTCTGCACTTTGTGGTGTGTAAGACAGCTAGGTGAGGAAAAATTTTCTTACTATGACTAGAGAATCATCCCTTCTCTGTCGGCTTTGCATTTAGACCCTTTACATAGCAAAACTGCTGCTATGTCAAACACCACTCACCATCTGAGCCATGAGCACTGCACAATGCAGAGGAATGTCTAGCTTGGAAAATAAGTGGCAAAGCTATCTTTTTCTTCAACCGAAAGGTGCAGTATTGAGAAATGGATGAATTGACACAGTGACCAAAATCAAACTCCCGTTGCAATTTTTTGTTTTGTTAATTCACTAATAATAAGGCTTGTGTCAGGACATGCAATAAGCAAGCTAGCTATCTAGGTGACCAGCTAAGATTATGATAACTAGCTAACCCTTTCATCTGTGGTTTTAGCTCACTAGCTATAATAGCCGCTATGCTAGCTATAATAGCCGCTATGCTAGCTATAATAGCCGCTGTGCTAGCTATAATAGCCGCTGTGCTAGCTATAATTGCCGCTGTGCTAGCTATAATAGCCACTAAGCTAAGGTATCAGATAGGAGCCAATATAGCTAGCTAATAGTGATGGGCATTCCGGCTCTTTTCAGTTAGCCAGCTCGTTCGGGTCAGCTCACCAAAAAGAGCCGGCTCTTTTTTGTTTTTTTTCCTCAAACAGTTTGCGGTAGTTTGACTATGATTGGTGTTAAAACAATTATACCTTAACCACAATGTATTTAAAAATGCATTGGTTTGTTATGAAAAAGAATGCTATTAAACATTTGCATTTAAAACCTTTTGATGTATATAAACAAAGTAGATATAAATCTAACCATTCAAAACGAATACAATTTGAACAACATAATAGAATATTGCACCATTTCAAAGAAAAATAAAGAAGGATGCCACATGTGCATTTAAAGTATAACTTTTGTAATGTATATAAACAAAGTGCATATAAATCTAACCATTCAAAACTAATACAATTTGAACAACATAATAATAGAATATTGCACCATATCAAAGAAAAATAAAGAAGGATGTACAAAACTGCAGCATCCCACTTAATATTAAACTGGTCCCTCTTTTCTCTTCTTTGCCATTTTATAACCAGCAGCACACAGCAACGCTGACCATATTTTGCTTTTATGAGAGATTTGCATTCAGAAATGCAAGCTGCCTCACTTTCGAAGGGGCTGATGCAGTTTCTTCTCAGTAGTTATGTCCTGTTTTCGAGAAGACCCTCTCGAAGACCCTCTCCTTGTTCTTCCACCAGCTCAGAGGATCTGCAGATCTTTGGAGGAGGGGCTCCTCCATTATGGCATCTGCTGAGGGATTCCTTCGTGCTGCATCCCCAGTTGCTCTCGTCAGCATCCAAACAGCAGATGTTTGTGACACTACTGCTGGTGTTTCTGCTCCATCTGATCCCTCTTCTTCCTATTTCCCTGGTGCCTGAGCCAGCTGACTGCAGGGGCTGTCCCTCCCTACTGATGAGGTTATTCTTTGAGGAGCTTCATCAATCTCTCTGGCATCACTGAAGGCTAACTTCTTAAACCTGGGGGTCAAGCGGTTTCTGATCGCACATGATTATATTCCATTCTGTGGAACTTTCTGTCCATTGATGAACATAGGGTGTCCATCAATGTCCTGTGGTGACATTTGCTTCTCTCTGGCGGCTGACTGTGATTCGCTGCAGACCCTTAACCAGGAGTATCATTTTTTAGGCTGTCACACAGCTGAAAAGAGAGAACAGTAACTTATTAGTTCAGGTACATTCTCATCTACTGCTTATATATATATATATATATATATGTATGTCAGCCTAAAAAATGATACATCATATATATATATATATATATGATGTAGTAAGAACTGCTTACTGTACCTCTCCACTGATCTCCACAGTGACCTGCTCAAAGGGTTCCAGGACTCTGCACACCACCTATTCCTCTTGGGTCAGACCATCAACAATGGCCAGGGTAGAGATGATGGCATCTTTTGACTCAAACCACTTCAACATACAAAATGTTGAATTCCACCTTGTAGTGCAGTCTTGTTTAGGCCTCAGCTCCGGCATCCCCATCTGGCTTGTGTAGGTTTTAGTTTTTCAGCACCTACTGTGCACCTGTGGAAGTATTCCACAGCTGTTTTCACTTTGTCCACAGTGGGCTTCAACACCTTCAGAGCATCTCTTACAATCAGGTTGATTGTGTGGGCAAGACATGGATGATGGGCCCATTTAAACATTTTCATGACTTTGGTTATGTTCGCTGCATTGTCACTAACACAACAGACCACTTTTCCATCTACTTGCCATTCTCTGGCCACTCAACAGTTCCTCTGCCAAGTTCTCTGAGGTGTCTGTCGCTGAACTCAAAGCAGTCCAGAAGACAGCTAGACATCGAAAAATCTTCAATGAAGTGACATGTAACCGACATGTAAGAAGTGGTTACCCTTGATGTCCAGCAGTCAGTAAAACTCCGTCCTCCATGATTGAAAATGTCTGGATATCGGTGGCAATCATTTTAGCCAATACAATATCAATTTGGCCTTGTTTTGCAACCGACATGGACTTTGGTATAAACTGGTCCATAGAAGACTGTTGCTGTGGGTCGCGGAGTAGGCCTACTTGACTGAGTGGATACATCCCCACGTGTGGAGGTGCTGGCTCCACCACTATCACTACAGCTAGCTTCCCAGTTGGGTGCACAGTTCGCATATGCCGGTTGTGCGTAGAACCGGCTTTATATGAGATTTTGTTTTGGAAAATTCTACACTGTGCTCTAACATTGACTACATTATTAAAATGCTACTGTGCTTCCGACTCATTTTCCAGCTGTCGTTTTCACAGCTGTCCTTCCTCTCACTCCTCGGCTGCTAAGTGAGTTGGCTCGGCCCTCCCTCACGCAACGTTGGTTCATTGGTTGACACTGCGTGTCTGATTGACAGGAACAACAGGTGAGACTGTTAGTCTGAGCAGACAGTCAGAACGAATGTGTGTGTGCTTTAGCATTTAGGTCTATATTGTTTCATTTATTTTTCGTCTGAATTAATTCTATTCATTTAAATCTTTTGATTATTCTTATCTTAATTTTTTAAATATTTGTATAAATCGATTCAGCTCTTCTGATATGCGATACGGCTCCCAACGTTCACCTACAAGAGCCGGCTCTTAGAGTCGACTTGTTTGCGAAAGACCTATCACCACTAGCTAACTTTAGTTGGTAACTATTTACTAGTGTGCTGATCTGACCAGCCTCAATCGTATCCGTAAATTTGCAGTTGATAGTCGGATTAGATTGTCGTAATAGGGAAAGAAGGGAGCGTATTAAAATGCCTAAATAAAGGTTGGCAATAGGTTTAGCTACCTAAGAATCATGTTTATGGACCAAGAAGCTCAATGCGCACATTCTCGCTTAACTATGATTTGAGTCATTCAGACAGAATTTGCATCGTCGTTTTATTTTTCCTAACCTCGCTCTCCTTGTTAGATATTATGCACATTTATGGCTTGGTAGCAAATGTCATTGCCATTGAGCTAGTTCTCATAGTAGCAGTAAACTACAACAAGTGATATGAGATGTGAAAGGGAGCGGAGTTACAGCCTCATTCTATCCAATCGTAGCAATAGGATCAATTTACAAACGGCCCATTTGTTGACAGATAGCTGAACTAGACAATTGAGTTTTGTCCTGGCAGCCGAGTTGTTTAGAGATGTGTTCCTGACACAGATTTATTTTTATTTATTTTTTCTTCCTGATCACAGAAAATGACAAAAAAAATACTAGTTTCATAAGCATCCGTGATCACAAATCATTATGTTGGAGAAATTTGCATTGAATATATGTTATTTTATATTCTCAAACTAACAGCAGTGCCTATATGATGTGCTTCCATACAGGCACGACATGCTGGAGTGATGATTCTATGCAAATGTCGATCAGTAGACTAATAAGTCTCAAGTGGAAGGCATACAGATTGTCATCTGTAGCACCATAGACTCCACTGATCAGCAAAAACAAGCTCAAATAACTTAATGAATGCACACACTCTTATTGAATATGATTTACCATTCAAATACAATTATTACCATTTTGTTATGTAGTTAGATTGGCGTTAATGCATACATGGCTGGGAAAATGTCCCATTCAATGTCATAACATTTGATATCGGCCTAAAATGTCAGCCATCTGCCTCCTTGACGACCACAAAATCAGTATCGGCCCTAAAAAAATAGTTTGTTCTGTAACTACGACTGTAGTGAATGCACTAACTGGATAAGAGCGTCTGCTAAATAACTAAAATGTAAATGTGTTGCAACCGATAATACCAGATAGGCATTTGTGTGTTGGGGCTCAAGCTAATTATTGTGTTACGATTGAGCTAATTGATAGTGAGGAGCAGGGTCTCCGTAGGCGATGGGAGATGGGATGTTTGCATGCTCTGGGAAGTGACCCTCTGTAATTAAAGACCATCCATCCGGTGGCTACGGGGCCCTCTCCTTTTACTCTAAATCCCCTCCCCGTCCTCCAACCTCCCAGCCCGGACACCACTTTGGATGAGGTAGATCTCCCCCAGTCCGCCCCACTCAAATAAAGACTAATACTGATGACTCTCTTTTCAACATCCCCTCTGACAGATAGGGAGACATTGTTGCCGCCATGTTATTGTAAAATACGCGCACACAGTCCCATTGCATGTGTAATGATGGCTATCGACTGTCCCGCCTTGAACCCACCCCCCCCACCCCGCCCCACCCCAATGATGAACTGCCCACAGAGTGGTGTCTACACAGGAAGCCTCTCGCTAATGTTACTCAACAGGGCCTTTAGGTCAGGGCTTAATCTGCCTGTCTAGAGTAGGGATCCTCTTGTCTTTGCATTAGTGTGCATCTCTTAACGCCCGGGCCTAACGTCAGGCGCCTCTGTATTTAGGCTACATTTTGTATACTACCGGTGAGTGTGTCTGTGTATACGTGTGTGTGTAAGTGCATTATGTATTTAAGCAGCGTATACCCCACTGTCAGGGTCCCCCCCCCTCGCCCACTCAGTCAGTCTGCTCTTCATGGCCGTATTGGTGAGAATTGCCCATATGTGTTTTTGTGATCTTGTGGGAATTGCCCACACAGACGTTTCTGTTTTTCTATAATTGTTGTTCTTATTTTTACCAAGTGCCCGCCCCTCACCCAGTTACAATGCATAGAACAAAAAATATACACCATTCTCGGGGGGGGTTGTAGGTTTCTATGAAATCCAAATGAGTGAAGCAGCCGCCAATCCTCAGAACGTGTTTATGACGTCTGTAATGGAATGACAGACCTAACCAGGCGTTTCATAGCCACACCATCTGTACCATACAAATGTATGTCCACGAGAGGGTCTTCTGGGAGATCCCTTCTCTCTCTCTTAACCACGGACATCTTAGTGTTTCCCTTCATCATTCCCTCACTTATCAAATATGCAGTATGGAAATATGCAGTGTTATTGACTCACGAGTTGCTTTTGGATGTCTACACTATCCTGTACGAACAATCTGAGGGGGTAAATCTTTAAAAATGACGGTATGACTCCCACCATTTATTTTTTACCTATGCAGTGCTTTTGAGACAGACACTAATTTAGCCTCTTTACCTTTACCTACTACTCTTTACACTGACCGCCCTTCTGTGCCCTTTGACAAGTGGGGAACAGCCTCCCCGTTCTTCTGCTTAACACGGCTGTGTAGGGATAAGTTTGCTTGTTAAGCTCGGCGTTGTGCACCCTTTGCCCTCCACATGCTGCCCAGAACCTTATGTTTAATAATGGCACCACTTGTAACAATTCAGGGAGGAAGCCACCCACACAGAAACATGCACACAAACACACACACTGTGCACACTCACACAGAGAAACATAGAGCCACTCAAAAACATAGACACTGAAACACTTGCAGGGGGTGGGCTTTGCTGGGAAAGCATGGGTAATGGAAGAATTCCAAACTCCTGGTCTGTATAAACATACTATAATAGTTTATTTCAGCTCGGCCCAGTTGAACACCGTATGGTACAAAGTATCCTCTCCGGAAAATGTAGACTTCATATCCATGCAGTCTCCCACACTCACGAAAGTAGTGTTTTCCTATATTATTCAAAATTATGTTTGATATTTTATTAGTTTTACTGTCATACATCTTGAATTACTGACGGATAATTGGGCTAGTTAGAGACCTGTGGTTTGTGTAGAGAAAGGTGTCGTGCTGTGTGAGGACAGGATGTAAATGTTTTCATCTCTAGGTGAAAGATGGCACCATTAAATAAATGATCTGGTACTTTTGTATACTTCTTAGCTAATATTTCTGAAAGTAGCGCGCACGAGCTGAAAGTGGTCCCAGAAAATTCCGAACTATGTCACATATGAAGCTCATTTTGCTAGAACTCTAATTGCTAAGGGTCTCATCCAAATGTTGGGAAAATGGCGAAGCACAGCTTCCAGAAAGATGGTTGTTTCAAACTTGCTTCTGCCCATAGATTATGCATGTAAGAATACTGTTCATTGACTAGAAGATCAGCACAAAGCTCAGGACCCTGGCACTGGAACCTCCATTTGCAACTGGATCCTGTCCTTTCTAACAGGCCGCCCCCAGGTGGTGAGGGTAAGCAACAACACATCTGCCACGCTGACCATCAACACTGGGGCTTCTCAACGGTGTGTGCTCCTTCCACTTCTGTACTCCCTATTCACCCACGACCACTTCGCCACGCACGACTCCAACACCAACATAAAGTTAGCTGATGACACGATGCGGTAGGACTGATCACTGACAACGATGAAGCAGCCTACAGGGAGGAGGTCAGAGACCTGGGAGTGTGGTGCCGGGACAACAACCTCTCCCTCAATGTCAGCAAGACAAAGGAGCTGATCGTGGACGACAGACAACATCCACATCGATGGGGCTGCCGAGGAGCGGGTTGAGAGTTTCAAGTACCTCAATGTCCACATTTCCTAAGGAAATAACATGGTCCACACACACAGTTGTGAAGAGGGCACGACAGCACCCATTACCCCTCAGCAGGCTGAAAAGATGTAGCATGAGCCCCCAGATCCTCAAGTTCTACAGCTGCACCATTGAGAGCATATTGACTGGCTGCATCACTGCTTGATATGGCATCTGCAAGGCACCCGACCCAAAGGCGCGTCAGACGGTGGCGAGTACGGCCCAGTACATCACTGGGGCTAAATTCCTAGCCGTCCAGGACCTCTATACAGGCTTATTCTGAAATTGATGAAATTGTTGTTGTTTTTTTACCTCATCAATCTACACACAATACCCCATAATGACAAAGCAAAAACAGGTTGTTAACTTTTTGCTAATGTAAAAAAAAAAAAAAAAATTGAAATATAACATTTACTTAAGTATTCAGACCCTTTACTCAGGACTTTGTTGAAGCACCTTTGGCAAATCGGAAAGATGGCTAGGAGCAAGCCCATGTAATGCTTTGTAGGTTAGCAGTAAAATCTTGAAATCAGCCCTTGCCTTAACAGGAAGCCAGTGTAGGGAGCACTGGAGTAATATGATGATTTTTTTTTTGGTTCTAGTCAAGATTCAGCTGTATTTAGCACTAAATTACGTTTATTTAGGTCTTAAACAATATAACTGCCAACGATAAAAGACAGTACTTGTGCAGCCATCTTCATCGACCTGGCCAAGACATTCGACTCTGTCAATCACCTGTATTCTTATCGGCAGACTCAACAGCCTTGGTTTCTCAAATGACTGCCTCTCCTGGTTCACTAACTACTTCTCAGAGTTCCGTGTGTCAAATCGGAGGGCGTGTTGTCCTGACCTCTGGCACAGGGTTCAATTCTCGGGCCGACTCTATTCTCTGTATACATCAACGATGTTGCTCTTGCTGCTGGTGATTCACTGATCCACCTTTACGCAGACGACACCATTCTGTATCTTCTGGCCCTTCTTTGGACACTGTGTTAACTAACCTCCAAACGAGCTTCAACGCCATACATATATGCCATATCTCCTTCCGGGTCCTCCAACTGCTCTTAAATGCTAGTAAAAGGAAATGCATGCTCTTCAACCGATCGCTGCCCGCACCCGCCCGTCCAGAGTAGTGATGCTAGTCGGGCGGTTCTGACTTAGAATTACTCTCCAGAGTTACATCAAACATCTCCAATCCAAAGTTAAATCTAAAATTTGCTTCCTATTTCGCAACAAAGCAACCTTCACTCATGCTGCCATGCTACCCTCGTAAAACTGACCATCCTACCGATCCTCGACTTCGGTGATGTCATTTACAAAATAGCCTCCGACACTCTACTCAGCAAACTGGATGCAGTCTATCACAGTGCCATCCGTTTTGGCACCAAAGCCCCATATACTACCCACCACTCCGACCTGTATGCTCTAGTCGGCTGGCCCTCGCTACATATTCATCGCCAAACCCACTGGCTCCAGGCCATATAAGTCTTTGCTAGGTAAAGCTCCACCTTATCTCAACTCACTGGTCATCATCGCAACATCCACCCATAGCACGTGCTCTAGCAGGTATATCTCACTGGTCATCCCCAAAGCCAACAACTCATTTGGCCGCCTTTCCTTCCAGTTCTCTGCTGCCAATGACTGGAAGGAATTGCAAAAATCACTGAAGTTGGAGACTTATGTCTCCCTAACTAACTTTTAAGCGTCAGCTGTCAGAGCAGCTTACCAAATCGCTGCAGCTGCACAGAGCCCATCTGTAAATAGCCCATCCAACCAACTACCTACCTCATCCCCATATTCGTTTTAGTTTTTCTGCTCTTTTGCATACCAGTATTTCTACTTGCACATCCTCATCTGCACATATCACTCCAGTGTAAATTACTTCATTTGCAAATCAAATCAAATCAAATCAAATTTATTTATATAGCCCTTCGTACATCAGCTGATATCTCAAAGTGCTGTACAGAAACCCAGCCTAAAACCCCAAACAGCAAACAATGCAGGTGTAAAAGCACGGTGGCTAGGAAAAACTCCCTAGAAAGGCCAAAACCTAGGAAGAAACCTAGAGAGGAACCGGGCTATGTGGGGTGGCCAGTCCTCTTCTGGCTGTGCCGGGTAGAGATTATAACAGAACATGACCAAGATGTTCAAATGTTCATAAATGACCAGCATGGTCGAATAATAATAAGGCAGAACAGTTGAAACTGGAGCAGCAGCACAGTCAGGTGGACTGGGGACAGCAAGGAGCCTTCATGTCAGGTAGTCCTGGGGCACGGTCCTAGGGCTCAGGTCAGTTGAAACTGGAGCAGGAGCATGGCCAGGTGGACTGGGGACAGCAAGGAGTCCTCATGTCAGGTAGTCCTGGGACATGGTCCTAGGGCTCAGGTCCTCCGAGAGAGAGAAAGAAAGAGAGAAGGAGAGAATTAGAGAACGCACACTTAGATTCACACAGGACACCGAATAGGACAGGAGAAGTACTCCAGATATAACAAACTGACCCCAGCCCCCCGACACATAAACTACTGCAGCATAAATACTGGAGGCTGAGACAGGAGGGGTCAGGAGACACTGTGGCCCCATCCGAGGACACCCCCGGACAGGGCCAAACAGGAAGGATATAACCCCACCCACTTTGCCAAAGCACATCCCCCACACCACTAGAGGGATATCTTCAACCACCAACTTACCATCCTGAGACAAGGCCGAGTATAGCCCACAAAGATCCCCGCCACGGTACAACCCAAGGGGGGGGGGGGCAACCCAGACAGGCCGACCACAACAGTGAATCAACCCACCCAGGTGACGCACCCCCCCCAGGGACGGCACGAGAGAGCCCCAGCAAGCCAGTGACTCAGCCCCGTAACAGGGTTAGAGGCAGAGAATCCCAGTGGAAAGAGGGGAACCGGCCAGGCAGAGACAGCAAGGGCGGTTCGTTGCTCCAGAGCCTTTCCGTTCACCTTCCCACTCCTGGGCCAGACTACACTCAATCATATGACCCACTGAAGAGATGAGTCTTCAGTAAAGACTTAAAGGTTGAGACCGAGTTTGCGTCTCTGACATGGGTAGGCAGACCGTTCCATAAAAATGGAGCTCTATAGGAGAAAGCCCTGCCTCCAGCTGTTTGCTTAGAAATTCTAGGGACAATTAGGAGGCCTGCGTCTTGTGACCGTAGCGTACGTGTAGGTATGTACGGCAGGACCAAATCAGAGAGGTAGGTAGGAGCAAGCCCATGTAATGCTTTGTAGGTTAGCAGTAAAACCTTGAAATCAGCCCTTGCTTTGACAGGAAGCCAGTGTAGAGAGGCTAGCACTGGAGTAATATGATCAAATTTTTTGGTTCTAGTCAGGATTCTAGCAGCCGTATTTAGCACTAACTGAAGTTTATTTAGTGCTTTATCCGGGTAGCCGGAAAATAGAGCATTGCAGTAGTCTAACCTAGAAGTGACAAAAGCATGGATTAATTTTTCTGCATCATTTTTGGACAGAAAGTTTCTGATTTTGCAATGTTACGTAGATGGAAAAAGCTGTCCTCGAAATGGTCTTGATATGTTCTTCAAAAGAGAGATCAGGGTCCAGAGTAACGCCGAGGTCCTTCACAGTTTTATTTGAGACGACTGTACAACCATTAAGATTAATTGTCAGATTCAACAGAAGATCTCTTTGTTTCTTGGGACCTAGAACAAGCATCTCTGTTTTGTCCGAGTTTAATAGTAGAAAGTTTGCAGCCATCCACTTCCTTATGTCTGAAACACATGCTTCTAGCGAGGGCAATTTTGGGGCTTCACCATGTTTCATTGAAATGTACAGCTGTGTGTCATCCGCATAGCAGTGAAAGTTTACATTATGTTTTCGAATAACATCCCCAAGAGGTAAAATATATAGTGAAAACAATAGTGGTCCTAAAACAGAACCTTGAGGAACACCGAAATGTACAGTTGATTTGTCAGAGGACAAACCATTCACAGAGACAAACTGATATCTTTCCGACAGATAAGATCTAAACCAGGCCAGAACTTGTCCGTGTAGACCAATTTGGGTTTCCAATCTCTCCAAAAGAATGTGGTGATCGATGGTATCAAAAGCAGCACTAAGGTCTAGGAGCACGAGGACAGATGCAGAGCCTCGGTCCGATGCCATTAAAATGTCATTTACCACCTTCACAAGTGCCGTCTCAGTGCTATGATGGGGTCTAAAACCAGACTGAAGCATTTCGTATACATTGTTTGTCTTCAGGAAGGCAGTGAGTTGCTGCGCAACAGCCTTCTCTAAAATCTTTGAGAGGAATGGAAGATTCGATATAGGCCGATAGTTTTTTATATTTTCTGGGTCAAGGTTTGGCTTTTTCAAGAGAGGCTTTATTACTGCCACTTTTAGTGAGTTTGGTACACATCCAGTGGATAGAGAGCCGTTTATTATGTTCAACATAGGAGGGCCAAGCACAGGAAGCAGCTCTTTCAGTAGTTTAGTTGGAATAGGGTCCAGTATACAGCTTGAAGGTTTAGAGGCCATGATTATTTTCATCATTGTGTCAAGAGATATAGTACTAAAACACTTGAGCGTCTCTCTTGATCCTAGGTCCTGGCAGAGTTGTGCAGACTCAGGACAACTGAGGTTTGGAGGAATACGCAGGTTTAAAGAGGAGTCCGTAATTTGCTTTCTAATAATCATAATCTTTTCTTCAAAGAAGTTCATGAATTTATCACTGCTAAAGTGAAAGTCATCCTCTCTTGGGGAATGCTGCTTTTTAGTTAGCTTTGCCACAGTATCAAAAAGGAATTTCGGATTGTTCTTATTTTCCTCAATTAAGTTAGAAAAATAGGACGATCGAGCAGCAGTAAGGGCTCTTCGGTACTGCACGGTACCGTCCTTCCAAGCTAGTCGGAAGACTTCCAGTTTGGTGTGGCGCCATTTCCGTTCCAATTTTCTGGAAGCTTGCTTCAGAGCTCGGGTATTTTCTGTGTACCAGGGAGCTAGTTTCTTATGAGACATTTTTTTAGTTTTTAGGGGTGCAACTGCATCTAGGGTATTGCGCAAGGTTAAATTGAGATCCTCAGTTAGGTGGTTAACGGATTTTTGTCCTCTGGCGTCCTTGGGTAGGCAGAGGGAGTCTGGAAGGGCATCAAGGAATCTTTGTGTTGTCTGTGAATTTATAGCACGACTTTTGATGTTCCTTGGTTGGGGTCTGAGCAGATTATTTGTTGCAATTGCAAACGTAATAAAATGGTGGTCCGATAGTCCAGGATTATGAGGAAAAACATTAAGATCCACAACATTTATTCCATGGGACAAAACTAGGTCCAGCGTATGACTGTGACAGTGAGTGGGTCCAGAGACATGTTGGACAAAACCCACTGAGTCGATGATGGCTCCAAAAGCCTTTTGGAGTGGGTCTGTGGACTTTTCCATGTGAATATTAAAGTCACCAAAGATTAGAATATTATCTGCAATGACTACAAGGTCTGATAGGAATTCAGGGAACTCAGTGAGAAACGCTGTATATGGCCCAGGAGGCCTGTAAACAGTAGCTATAAAAAGTGATTGAGTAGGCTGCATAGATTTCATGACTAGAAGCTCAAAAGACGAAAACGTCATTTTTTTTTTTTTGTAAATTGAAATTTGCTATCGTAAATGTTAGCAACACCTCCGCCTTTGCGGGATGCACGGGGATATGGTCACTAGTGTAGCCAGGAGGTGAGGCCTCATTTAACACAGTAAATTCATCAGGCTTAAGCCATGTTTCAGTCAGGCCAATCACATCAAGATTATGATCAGTGATTAGTTCATTGACTATAATTGCCTTTGAAGTAAGGGATCTAACATTAAGTAGCCCTATTTTGAGATGTGAGGTATCATGATCTCTTTCAGTAATGACAGGAATGGAGGTGGTCTTTATCCTAGTGAGATTGCTAAGGCGAACACCGCCATGTTTAGTTTTGCCCAACCTAGGTCGAGGCACAGACACGGTCTCAATGGTGATAGCTGAGCTGACTACACTGACTATGCTAGTGGCAGACTCCACTATGCTGGCAGGCTGGCTAATAGCCTGCTGCCTGGCCTGCACCCTATTTCATTGTGGAGCTAGAGGAGTTAGAGCCCTGTCTATGTTGGCAGATAAGATGAGAGCACCCTCCAGCTAGGATGGAGTCCGTCACTCCTCAGCAGGTCAGGCTTGGTCCTGTTTGTGGGTGAGTCCCAGAAAGAGGGCCAATTATCTACAAATTCTATCTTTTGGGAGGGGCAGAAAACAGTTTTCAACCAGCGATTGAGTTGTGAGACTCTGCTGTAGAGCTCATCACTCCCCTAACTGGGAGGGGGCCAGAGACAATTACTCGATGCCGACACATCTTTCTAGCTGATATGCACGCAGAAGCTATGTTGCGCTTGGTGATCTCTGACTGTTTCATCCTAACATCGTTGGTGCCGACGTGGATAACAATATCTCTATACTCTCTACACTCGCCAGTTTTAGCTTTAGCCAGCACCATCTTCAGATTAGCCTTAACGTCGGTAGCCCTGCCCCCGGGTAAACAGTGTATGATCGCTGGATGATTCGCTTTAAGTCTAATACTGCGGGTAATGGAGTCGCCAATGACTAGAGTTTTCAATTTGTCAGAGCTAATGGTGGGAAGCTTCGGCGTCTCAGACCCCGTAACGGGAGGAGTAGAGACCAGAGAAGACTCGGCCTCTGACACCGACCCGCTGCTTAATGGGGAAAACCGGTTGAAAGTTTCTGTCTGCTGAATGAGCGACACCGGTTGAGCGTTCCTACAGCATTTCCTTCCAGAAACCGTGAGAAAGTTGTCCGGCTGCGGGGACTGTGCCAGGGGATTTATACTACTATCTGCACTTACTGGTGGCACAGACGCTGTTTCATCCTTTCCTACACTGAAATTACCCTTGCCTAACGATTGCGTCTGAAGCTGGGCTTGCAGTACAGCTATCCTCGCCGTAAGGCGAGCACAGCGGCTGCAATTAGAAGGCATCATGTTAATGTTACTACTTAGCTTCGGCTGTTGGAGGTCCTGACGAATCGTGTCCAGATAAAGCGTCCGGAGTGAAAAAGTTGAGGAAAAAATAAATATATGAACGGTAATTAAAAAGTGAAACCCGTAAAGTTGTCATGTAGCAAAATAGGTTGGCAACAAAACGCACAGCAATTCGAAAACAAGCCTGCAAGTTGTGACCGGAAAATTTGCACACACTGTATACAGATTTTTTTGTTTGTTATTGACTGTTGTTCTCTGTTCTTGTTGCACTGCTTTGCTTTATCTTGGCCAGGTTGCAGTTAGTTGTAAATGAGAACTGAACCTTTAACCTGGTTAAAAAATAAAAATGCTTTCTGGTATCTAAGAGCTCCCGAAGCCACTCCTGCATTGTTTTGGCTGTGTGCTTAGGGTCGTTGTCTTGTTGGAAGGGGAACCTTCGCCCCAGTCTGAGGTCCTGAGTGCTCTGGAGCCGGTTTTCATCAATGATCTTGTTGTACTTTGCTCCGTTCATGTTTGCCTTGATTTTGACTAGTCTCCGAGGCTCTGTCGCTAAAAAACATCCCCACAGCATGATTCTGCCACCACCGTGATTCACTGTAATGTTGGTGCCAGGTTTCCTCCAGACATGACGCTTGGCATTCAGGCCAAAGAGTTTTTGCTCTGACCTGCACTGTCAACTGTGGTACCTTTATATAGACAGGTGTGTGCCTTTCCAAATCATGTCCAATCAATAGAATTTACCACAGGTGGACTCCAATCAAGTTGTAGAAACATTCTCAAGGACGATCAGTGAAAACCAGATGCATCTGAGCTCAATTTCGAGTCTCTTTGCAAAGTTATAAAAACCCTTTGCTAACATTTCTAAAAACCTGTTTTCTCTTTGTCATTATGAGGTATTGTGTGTAGATTGCTGAGGATTTAATTTAATCAATTTTAGGATATGGTTGTAACGTAACAAAGTGGAAATAAATCAAGGGATCTGAATACTTTCCGAGGGCACTGTAGCTAGAATCTGTTTTGAAGAGATTGTACTTTTGTTTTGTTGCAATTTAAACACTATTTGTGGTTGTCATTAGCAGTCCTTGCAAGAATGAAAATATGTATTATTTCTGGCAATGAATTCTAACAAAAAATATAATTCATGCCAACATATCAGTCATTGCATTCCTATATTATTATATGCAGTATTGTTTTATTGTATTTTTAAAACTTAATTTACAGAACATTATTAAGTCTTCTATCTTGGCATGTAGGAACTTGTAAGTAATGGTCAAGTTTTTTGACCCAAATGTATACGTGGCCCATGTTTATTTTCATTCGGGAGGCACTTTGAGTCTCTTGGTGAGTATTGTTTCTCTGGTATTCCTGTGTGAGGGAACGTAATAACTTAGGCTAACTCTCCCAGCGACTGCAGGAGCAAAATAACATATGCCTACTCTCCCATGTCTTAAGATTGGCTCACAAATTCTATAAGTTAGTCTTTCGTAATTATGGAGCAGGTTTTTCGAAATTAACATTTAGTCTATTGCTTTGTTTAATGAATTGCATTTTGGTAGGCCATTTTGGCTGACAGAATTGGGCCTGGTCCTTTACACACAATGTCTTACCAAATATTCAGTATTTTTTTTGTGTTCTTGCAACTCATCAAACAATGTGTTTCTAGTATTTCTAGGGATATACTGTAAGTTCTAACCCTATTTGCACACGTCTTTTTTTCTTTGCATCCACAATAGGTCCAGGTGTGTTTTAAACTGTCACCTATATGACTATGCAATGATAGAAGACAACAAGGGTTGTTTGTCTTTGTATGGCCTGTCATGACAGCACAGAGAAACCTTATTTTAATTGCTTTATCTTCACTTCTCCCCATTGTCAAGTTTACTTAGTGTCCTGCCACTCCACGGCCCCAGTGTGTTAATGTTGGCTAATCTGACTCTGACAGATGATTGATAACCACTCCCAAGTGTGCAGGATCCAAAGGATTAGCACGGTTTACTTCTTGTAGCATGCGGGGTACGTTCCCTCTAAGTCACGCTAATTAATAACGTGCTGACGCCTAGAAGACAGCCATGTTTATGCGGGCGGAGAGATGCGACAACGTGTGTGTGTGTGTGTGTGTGTGTGTGTGTGTGTGTGTGTGTGTGTGTGTGTGTCTGTCTGTCTGTCCAGGGGGACTAAAAAGGTTTGTAAGTTCCAGACTCCTATGTCATGACACATACAATAACTTTTTCCCAGTTAGGTGGTGCCAATATTCTTAGAATGATTCACATGACAACAACAAAAATCACAAAACACTGTCTAAAAATGTGCCTTTCTCTTGGAAATGTCTATGGATGGTGGCTGTCCTTTTTATATTTGGGTTATTAATAATACTGGAGGGCACTGTTTACATTGCTCTTCAGAACACACACATGCGCGCGCACACACACACTCTCGCCCACACACACACACCCCAAAACCAAGGGGCATGAGAACAAGAGAAAACACTGACTGCTTGAATGAAGCTTCACACAAAGAGCAAAACTCGGAGGGACGAGAGAAATTCAACTCCATACAGTAGCCTACTACCTCCTCCGTCTCCCATAGACACATCTGCACCAGATACTGGGCGTGGCCATCTCGTCACACAAATCCAGTAACAGTGGGAAGCTATTGCTTTCAGCAGCAAGACCCCCAGATGACCTTCCCTTGTGACTCAGGTGTGACCCTGTATTGGGGAAGGGGAGAAGTGAAACTCCTGGTATCACTGTGACAGGTTAAAGGAAATATTCATAGCCTGTTATACATTAAAAAGTATTAGTAAGTTCATAGTATGTGAGGATCTTAAAACATCTAAGGTTAAAAAGATTCATTCAGTATTAGTTGATAGAAATTGATAACAATCATATAATTGTGTTAAAGTTCAAATCTGTCAAAGGGTACGAATTGTGAGAGTAATGTGTAAACGTTATATTGATTACTTTATTTTGTGGTGCCTAAAAGTGTTCATCTGTGATCTACGAAATGCTCTTAATATATGAGCCGGAGATCGATTGCTCTGGTCTCCACCCATATTCCTGGGAAAAATCGCGGTCTTTTCTCGTTGAACTAAAAGTTGAATTGAAAATACAACACCGTATCACTCTCGTGATTATTTCTCCCCTGTTTTCAGGGGCGTAACAACTGCACCAGAGTTGAATGCACAGAGACACAGGCACAATGGCTAGAAAGGAAAGCACTAGCATTGTACCCATTCTGTAAATCATCGTGGTGTTGACAGACCTAGTTTTTAGGCCATTGTGTGCACCTTTTAAAGGCCTGATTTCTAAATCAGCTTTTTCTCAACAGACACCCATACTTCTGGGTAGAGCTGGGCTCTTTTGACTTGGTCCATGTAGAGCTAAATGTGCTTCAGGGGTCAACTCTACTATGCCTATGTTATGGAATGCGTGACACTGTGCTTAAATCGCACCTGGAAATGGAGGCCTTGGGACTCTGAATTAGGGTTGCAAAGCTACTGGTAATTTACCAAAGTTAACTGAAACTTCAGCAATTTAGCTAATTAACAGAATCTATGGCAAACCATCATAACTTTGGTAACTTAAATAACTTTATATATATAGTATTTGTTTGTTTTATCTGTCCATATTGTCCATGCGTTTCTACTAGATAGATCATGATTAAAGAGAAAATGGCCTAATTAATTTGAAAAAGTACATAATCAACAATGGCATTATTTTCAATGCTCTGCAACTTTTCCAACTATTTACTTTTTTCACAACTGCCACCAGTTTGATGCCAAATTATTGACAACAAATACATAGTTCTAGTAAATCAATAAAAGTGTGTATAAAAAATATGAAGGATATTTAATGATGAAACAATGGTATTAACTAAGTTTATGGTTTAATAATGATAATGTTTTTATAATAAAATAATTGTATTTAATGATCTCCTATACAGGCATTCGGAAAGTATTCAGACCTTCACTTTTTCCACAGTTTGTTACTTTACAGCTTTATTCTAATATGGATTAAATAAAACATTTTCCCCAATCTACACACAATACCCCATAATGACTAAGCGAAAACAACAGGTGAGGTTGAGGTCGAAGGAATTGTCCGTAGAGCTCCAAGACAGGATTGTGTCGAGGCACAGATCTGGGGAAGGGTACATAAACACTTCTGCAGCATTGAAGGTCCCCAAGAACACAGTGACCTCCAAGATACTTAAATTGAAGTAGTTTGGCCGAACGTCCAGCACTAGGAAGTTCCGAACTGAGAAATCTGGGGAGAAGGGCCTTGGTCAGGCAGGTGACCAAGAACCCTATGGTCACTCTGACAGAGCTCCAGAGTTCATCTGTGGAGATGGGAGAACCTTCCAGGAGGACAACCATTTCTGAAGGACTCTACCAATCAGGCATTTATGGTAGAATGGCCAGACGGAAGCCCTCTTAGGGTTTGCCAAAAGGCACCTAAAGGACTCTGACCATAAGAAATAAGATTCTGTGGTCTGATAAAACATAGATTGAACTCTTTGGCCTTCCAACAAGACAACGACCCTAAGCACACAGCCAAGACAATGCAGGAGTGGCTTTGGGACAAGTCTCTGAATGTCCTTAAGTGGCCCAGCCAGAGCCCGGACTTGAACCTGATCGAACATCTCTAGATGTAGAGATGTAGAGAGACCTGAAAATAGCTGTGCAGCAATGCTCCCCAACCCTATATGACAGAGCTTGAGAGGATCTGTAGAGAAGAATGGGAGAAACTCTCCAAATACAACACTCCCCAAGCTTGTAGCGTCATACCCAAGAAGACTCGAGGCTGTAATCTCTGTCAAAGGTGCTTCAACAAAGTGCTGAGTAAAGGGTCTGAATACTTCAGACTTCACAAAATCGATGGCCCCATGAGGGAGGAAAATTATGTGGATATATTGAAGCAACATCTCAAGACATCAGTCAGGAAGTTAAAGCTTGGTTGCCCAAATGGACAATGACTGCAAGCATAATTCCAATGTTGTTTGCAAAATGCCTTAAGGGCAACAAAGTCAAGGTATTGGAGTGGCCATCACAAAGCCCTGACCTAAATCCCGTTAGAAAATTTGTGAGCAGATCTGAAAAAGCGTGTGCGAGCAAGGAGGCCTACAAACCTGACTCAGTTACACCAGCTCTGTCAGGAGGAATGTGCCAAAATTCACCCTACTTATTATGGGAAGCTTGTGGAAGGCAATGTTTGACCGAAGTTAAACAATTTAATGGCAATGCTACCAAATACTAATTGAGTGTATGTAAACTTCTGACCCACTGGGAATGTGATGAAAGAAATCAAATCTGAAGTAAATCACACTCTACTATTATTCTAACATTTCACATTCTTAAAATAGTGGTGATCCTAACTGACCTAAGACAGGGAAGTTTTACTAGGATTAAATTTGAGGAATTGTGAAAGACTGAGTTTAAATGTATTTGGCTAAGGTGTATGTACACTTCCGACTTCAACTGTGTTGTGTGCCAGATTTTCTAAACCTGATTTTGCTTTGTAATTATGGGCTATTGTGTGTCGATTGAGGGGGGGGGGGGACAATTGAATACATTTTAGAATAAGGCTGAAACTCTCAAAATGTGGAGAAAGTGTCTGAACTTTCCGACTGCATTGTATGTGATAAGGCCACACAGACAGCCAGCGGTAATTACAGACACCTGTGACAATATGAAGTAGCCAAAGGGGCCACTAGATGTGATAGATTGCATCAAATCCTTGAAAGATACCAACAAACTGATAGTTTACTGGTAAAATTATTACGTTTCCCGGAATATACCCTCCCTCTATAACCCTAGTTTCCCCCGAAAAGGAGAAAAATTACAAAAAGGTGCCTTAACTGAACGTGACACAACAATTAAATGATGTTGCCAATTATCTACGTCAGGCAGACCCTGAGTGTATCTTGAGCTGGTGTAAACCTCATAATTTCTGTGCAAGTCCAGAAATGAGGTTCGCTCTGTCTGTGTACTGTGTAACCCTGTGTGAAGTCAATCTTGCTATCGGTGTAATTTGCTGACATATTGCTCTGCATTTCGTCCACAGTTGACCTGGAGCACATGAGGACAGTGAAGGCTGACAAACACCAGCGCTTCTGCCAAGACAACGGCCTCATCAGTCAGTTCGTATCAGCCAAGACCGGAGACTCAGTGAGTCAGTTTACCCAGTAAATTACATCAAAAGTGACGCTGTAACGGTTTTGACTTGAGGTTATTATTTATAGGGGTGCCAGGTAGGTTGTGCCTACCAGAGAAAACATTGGTTTCTCCTTTTAGTTTGGGTGGGAATGAGTCCCATCTGGTCCGTCAAGTCTACACCAATACAAAGGACTTATGTAAAAGTCAGAATGGAAATAAACTTTTCATAAACCCTTAAAACATTGGAAAGAACTTCAAAAACAACTATATTCTGTTGCGTGGGTTGTATTAGCAACAACAATCATTACACATATAATAATATCACAATGAGTTCTGGTTCCTCCAGAAATGTCCTGTACCTCAGGCCTAAAAAGAGTCCAGCCCCTTAAAGGAGTTCAGTGAACTCGAGTGACTTTTGTCACGCAATGTTTGTCCGTTCATTCAGTGTAGCGTAAACCCAGTACTAAACATACAATCAATATAACAATAATTTTACCACAGAACTTTAAAGCGTATCAACTCTTACTAAGTCCTCAACTACAACTAACTACATAAATCATCACAGTATACCTCACATCAAAACAAATTAAATACCGTATACAAAAAGGTTGTAGTCAGTCGGTCAGTCAGACAATCCAATCCGCCACGGAGAGGTGTAGTCCACGGACGCAAAGAGTGGATCCGATCCTGGGTAAACTCTCTTAGGCTACAAAACACACGTTTAACGGCTACAAAACAAACGGAATAGAGAAGCTTCGGGAACTGAGGGTTGAACACATCCTCATTCACGTCTCCATCACAACCCCACTTTTGCGTAGCTGATGCTGGCTATTTAATTGGGAATTAAAGGGAAAGTGCCCTATTGGAAGGAGCTGCACTGAGACGGTTCAGAAAAATTCAGGGCCGTCACAACGCGCACACACACCACCAACAACAACAACAACAACAACAACAAAATGACCACTGAAATACTTTGCTGTGATGATGACTAAGCAAAATTGATGCGGAGCAATATTTGTTTATTTGCGCACATTGCGAGCATATTCTGTGTTTCTGCTCATCGCTCTTTCCTTTTGCCACCCTGCCTTCCCTTCAGGTGTTCCTGGCATTCCAGAGAGTGGCTGCAGAGATTCTGGGGGTGAAGCTCAACAAAGCAGAGATTGAGCAGTCCCAGGTGAGTCTTCATTAGGCCTTTCTCTTGCGTTTCCCAGAGAGAATTATATAGCAGCTCCTCGAGTCATGTCGCCATTTTTTGGGGGACGGTTTCTTCTAACCACACGCATGTACACAAGGTCAAACGGAGTGCGCCAGGTCACGAGTTCACCGCACCTGGTAGAGGACTCTTGTTACTCCTGTGATGCTGTACCTGTGACTGACACTGTCCATCTGTAAATACAGCCATGTTGTTGATGTTAGAGCCCAATGGTGTGTGAAGCGAGAGGTCAAGAGGTTGGAAGGTTTGTCTGCATCTTCTGATTTATTGTGTTTATCTCCCGCCGATGTGGGCTGAACGGGGCCTCCTAGCTCGGCCTCGATGAACCAGCCAGACCAGGTGGCCTTGTCACTGGTGGCAGCGGTGGGATTAAGGCAGGGCATCTCCCCAAGAGGCATTAATCCTGGCTGTGATATGACTGGCTGGTGCCGCGCTGGCTAGAGAGCGGCTGATGAGGCTGATTCTATGGGGATGTCAGGACCCCCCCAGAGAAGGGAGAGCACCAAGGGAGCGAAGGAGGTGACTCTCAAACGCACTTCCTACCCTGCCCCTTCTGATGTCAACAGACCGAGGCTAATGAATGTGTCCATCTCCACTCCCCTCTGTCACCTCCCATGAAAGCTGCCTCAATAAACCCAAGTGCTTTAATCCAGGCTAAACAAGCTGGATGAGTGGTCTGGTCTGTCAGTCAAGATGAAACATAATCTATGATGTTCATGTCTCGCTCCAGACATGTTCTCTGGAGATTATTTTTCTAGATGGGGTTGAAGTCGGACGTTTACATACACTTAGGTTGGAGTCATTAACGTTTTCAACCACTCCACAAATTTCTTGTCAACAAACTATAGTTTTGGCAAGTCGGTTAGGACATCTACTTTGTGCATGACACAAGTAATTTTTCCAAAAATTGTTTACAGACAGATTATTTCACTTATAATTCACTATCATAATTCCAGTGGGTCAGAAGTTTACATACACTAAAATTGACTGTGCCTTTAAACAGCTTGGAAAATTCCAGATAATGATGTCATGGGTTTTAGAAGCTTCTGGTAGGCTAATTGGCATCATTTGAGTCAACTGGAGGTGTACCTGTGGACGTGTTTCAAGGCCTACCTTCAAACTCGGTGCCTCTTTGCTTGACATCATGGGGAAATCAAAAGAATCAGCCAAGACCTCAGAAAAAAAATGTAGACCTCCAAAAGTCTGGTTCATCCTTGGGAGCAATTTCCAGATGCCTGAAGGTACCACGTTCATCTGTACAAACAATAGTACGCAAGTATAAACACCATGAAACCACGCAGCTGTCATACCGCTCAGGAAGGAGATGCGTTCTGTCTCCTAGAGATGAACGTTCTTTGGTGCGAAAAGTGCAAATCAATCCCAGAACAACAGCAAAGGACCTTGTGAAGATGCTGGAGGAAACGGGTACAAAAGTATCTATATCCGCAGTAAAACGACTCCTATATCGACATAACCTGAAAGGCAAGGAAGAAGGAATAAATCATTCTCTCTACAATTATTATGACATTTCACATTCTTAAAATAAAGTGGTGATCCTAACTGACCTAAAACAGGGAATTTTTACTAGGATTAAGTGTCAGGAATTGTGAAAAACTGAGTTTAAATATATTTGGCTGAGGTGTATGTAAACTTCCGACTTCAACTGTAACACAGGTGGAGTGAAGACTATCCCACATCAGTGGTGCATCTTCATCGAATGGGTTCGGTTTGGGGTAAGACTGAGGTTACAATAGTTGAAGGCCTCTCAACATTCACTGGAGAAAGAAATAAGAAGCAGAAAGAATAAATGTTTTTGAATTGTCTGCCAAAAAACAGTCAGTTTTTCTACCTTGTGAAGTGTAGTGTCAACAATGGTTGGAATTATGTTGTGAGTTGTAGGCATTTGGGGATGGAGGCCAGGGGGCAGCTCTAGGGTCTTGTAGGGGGGGGGGGCAAGAAAGCCTCATTATCAGCTGTCGGGTTTAGAGAGCTGTACATGGGGGTCAGGGCCCCTGGCAAGATCTCATTGGCCTGGGAGCCTACTCCGTCATTGCCCCCTGCCTGGACGATCAGATACTGGGGCCGCTGATTACTCACAGGGTCCAACACCAGGCGTCGGCAGCTCGTTAATCAACCAACCAACCAGGGCCTGGGTTTCAACCACGATGTCTGGTCTTTGCTGGCTCCCCAATCCAGGTCTGAGTTCTGAGTTTTAACTAAGTTCAGAACCTGCCCTGTTCCTGTTACTCAATGTCCAGGGCCCTTATGCATGAAGCGTCTTGGGTTTTGCCTTTTGGATCATAATGAATTGGACGGGAGGGAAGTGATCCTAGATCAGCACTCCTATTCTGAAACGTTTTTTGAATACAAGCCCAGATGAGCTCAGTTGGATTTCTGACAGGGTTAGCTGTAAGATCACTTTCACTCAGAGACGTCAAGAATAGGGAAAGGTGCTCGCTATACCTTTCCTCATTGAAGATGTAAAGGTTGATTTTAAAACTTCACCTGGTAAAATGTTAGTAGAAGAGGAGCCGAGGACGTACACATACATTTGGGCAGACTAACGCATTAAACTTAAAGAGGTTTTTTTAAGTCTCACTCGCTACAATACTCCCAAATCTTTATTGAATGGATAAACCAATATTTGACACACACACAATTCATATCTGCCTGGGAGTATTACAGTCTCACACAGATATATATATTTTTTTCGGAGTGTTCTTCGTTTGTAAATGACCATGTTTCACACATGTATTTTGGTCATGGACATTTTCCTGTGTAAACCCCGGTGCTTCTCATTTGTTTATTCTCCTGTTCAATCTATTTCTCAAGTTTTTTTTTCATTTTTCTCACTGTCACCTCCATGACCCTGTCTTCACCTCTCCTCATCCTGCATTCTAACCAACTGTACCAACTGTACGTCTGCATCTTTGTTTTCCTTCCTGTCCTCTCTCTCCTTTCTCCTCTTTTCTTTTTCTTTCTTTCTCCTTATTTCTTCTCTCTCTCTTTCTTTTCCTCTTCTACTCCCCCTGGTTTTGTCTCCTTCCATCTCTCCATTGGTGTGTGCTGCACAGAGGATTGTGAAAGCTGAGCTGGTGGACTACCATCAGGACGAAGTCCCCGTTAGACAGGAGACCAATCAGAGCAAAATCTGTTCGGTTCAGTAGTTGGAAGTATGTCAACACACAGTCTCACACAGATATATATTTCTCCTGAAATATACTGTCTGGTATGAAACCGCAAGACCCCTTACGAAGTGGTTGTGGTAGAGGTTGTTGTTGTATTTTAATTGTGGGAATTAAAGTGGAACTGACAGCGTTTTAACAACATGAAATCTTATTCAAATCTGTTTATATACACCCCCAGGTGTATGGAGAAGCGAGCACTTAGAAATTGTCATTTTCACGTTTTCGTACTTTCAAAGAATGTGTTTGAGAATACTGTATCTCTGAATGGCTAGGGCACACTGGTCTGTGTAGAGTCCAGTATTGGTGAATTAGATATATTTATCACGTACTGAACTGCATCCATCTATTCTACCAACAATGCCTTACTCTGCAGCATGCCAATTTTAGACAAACACAACCTATTTTTAATACCTCTTATAAAGGTTTGATATTATGATTGTCTGTTTTCATATCTGCAAAGTAGTTAACGCTGTCAGTTCCACTTTAATTGAGTGATTAGTTAGTTTGATTATTAACAGAGAAAATCTTTGGTTGGTTTAGACTGGTCCTACAGTAGTTTGGCACAAACATTTTGTTGGAGTAACATATTTTATGTCGCATAATTAAGAGAAAAAACCCTGAAATGATACTGGTATAGAAGATGTTGCCAGGAATTCCCGACTATTTCAGTGGGCTGCATCAGTATGATCCAGAGAAGTGGGCTTGGTCCCCGGACAGAGTTTGTGTCTGTTTGACCTGTTTCTACACTTGTGATTGGCGTTGAGCTGGCTGCATCTGCAAAGAGACTAGAGCAGATTCTCCATATGTTATTTTTACCACAACATTCATCCATTAACTTGTATACTTCAGTTTACATGTTTTTCTGAATGTGACAAATGAAAGGTATTTGAATGATATAAGTATGGTCTGGGGCCTGGGAAGGAAGACCTGGGGCCTGCTTTGTGATCCATAGATTTCTGGACTATGCAGGAACAAATTGCAAATATTTTGTAGTATCCATTAGGTACATTTAATATAATTAGTGTTTAAAGTTGCACGATGCAGAAATCGCTCCTCCATTTCCTGGTTGCTAAAATTCTAATAGTTTACCAAATTTCAGTTTGTGACAAAATAAGATGGTATAGTGTAGAGAATCATTATACCTTCTAATCCGCTGTGAAATATATTTTCTATAACCCAAAGTATTGTTTCAGCTATTTGAAGCTGGTGTACAAAACCGAAAGTAAAAGACATAAACTCATTTTAGGAATGGAAGCATAGAAATAGCGCACATAGAACTGATATACTGCTTCTTAGACTTTCTTTCAAATAGAGATCATAGATCAGTAGAGATCATAGATCAACATTTCTATGTGAAATGTTTCAGGTCGCCCAAAAAGTGACATATAACCACTTTAAATCAGATGGATTTTCTTGTGTGGTGGCAGCTTTCTCATATTTTGCCTCTGTTTATGTCTTTCTTTATGTCTGTGTGTTTCCATAGCGTGTGGTGAAGGCAGACATCGTGAACTACAGTCAAGAACCTGTGGCGAGGACAGTCAACCCCCCGCGCAGCTCCATGTGTGCGGTACAGTGACCCCCTCTCTCCCCCACCTCCCTTCTTGCCCCTCCACAAACTGACGATAGCAGTGAGGGCTTCTGACCAGCAGGATGCCCCCAACACACTGGCCCATAGCCAAAGCAGGGGAATTGAGACAGCTTGGTTTATTCTGCTGCACACACACACACACAAACACAAAAAACCAAACACACCTTCTCTCTCAACGCACAAGTCTTGAGAAAGGCTTTCTATCAGTATTTCCTTGAGGGTTTTCAGGGTCATCGGATATGTTAAGATTTGAATGTGAGGATCTCTCTGTATGTACAGTTTGTATTTATAAAGGGACCCCACAATATATTCCTGGCTTCAATACATTTCATATATTTTCATGAATTATTTCTTGAGTAGTAATCAGCTTTGGTTGCAGCATACGTCTGTTTAAACATGAAGTTATGCTGAAAGCAAATGGGCCCTCCACTTTTTCAGCAATATATTTTGAGCAACTGTTGTCAATTTTTTCCCTTCTACTGTCTTCATTATTCAATTATTCTTCAAAGGACCATTTTTGTATGTATGTATGTATGTATGTATGTATGTATGTATGTATGTATGTATGTATGTATTCAACAAAAATTTAAACGCAACATGTAAAGTGTTGGTCCCATGTTTCATGAGCTGAAATTAAAGATCCTAGAAATTGTCCATACGCACAGAAACGTATATTTCTATCAAACGTTGTGCACAAATTTGTTCACATCCCTGCTCGTGAGAATTTTTCCTTTGCCAAGAGAATACAACCACCTGACAGGTGTAGCATATCAAGAAGCTGATTAAACTGCATGATCATTCCACAGGTGCACCTGCTGCTGGGGACAATAAAAGGCCACTTTAAAATGTGCACTTTTGTCACACAAAACAATGCCACAGATGTCTCAAGTTTTGAGGGAGCGTACAATTGGCATGCTGCCTGCAGGAATGTCCACCAGAGCTGTTGTCAGATAATTTAATGTTAATTTCTCTACCATAAGCTGCCTTCAATGTTGTTTTAGAGAATTTGTCAGTAAGTCTAACCGGGCATCACAACTGCAGACCACGTGTAACCAGTCCAGCCCAGGACCTCCACACCCATCTTCTTCACCTGCGGGATCGTTTGAGACCAAACAGCTGATGAAACTGAGGATTATTTCTGTCTGTAATAAAGCACATTTGTGGGGGGAAACAAATTTTATTGGCTGGGCCTATGCCCTCCCAGACCCACCCATGCCTGTGCCCCTGCCCAGTAATGTGAAATCCAAAGATTAGGGCCTAATGAATTTATTTCAATTGACTGATTTCCTTATATGAACTGTAACTCTGTAAAATCGTAGAAATTGTTGCATGTTGCGTTTCTATTTTTGTTCACTATATTTGGCATTTTTAACCTTGACAATGGACATTTAAGTACGTATTGGTGCAGCTTAAAGGTAGGACAATATATCTGTATCTTTGTAGCCTTTTTCATTTGTCTGTTGTCGAACAGAAAAGTCTGCAATGAAGAACTGCTTTGACACAAAGTGCTTCGTAGGATCTTCATTTGTACCAAACAAGCTGAATAATAGCCAACCTACACTCTTAGAGAAACAAATGTTCTAAAAGGGTTCTTTGGCTGTCCCCATGAGTCCTTTGAAGAACCCATTTGGGTTCCATGTAGAGAGGGTTCTTCAAAGGGTTCCCCCATGGAGACAGCCAAAGAATCTTTTTTTTCTAAGAGTGTACATAAATTACAGGCATGTGTTTTGTACAGATATTCATCCCTCAAAATAAGTTGGCTTGTCTTGCAGTTTGTATTGTCAAAATGTTTTCTTTGACTAATATGGTGTACTTGCACAGAGGATGTCAACATTGTACCAGAAAATACATGACAAAACAATGTGACATGGTTGGATTTTACTCTGTAAACCATGGCGTTCGCCTTATGTGTAAATTGTCTTTATAAATGATAAATGCGTTGCTTTGTGAAAGATCTTATTTTCAATGCTGCTCACATTTTCAGTAAGATGTAAAGAGCTTCCCTCATTGGATGGAATAGCCTCTGTACTCCCTATGACTTTTGGTCATAAAAAGAGAATGTCTAAAAGTGAAGTATGAAATCATGTTATATATTATCTGTACACTTAGAAAATGGTTGTCAAGTAAACATTCAAAAGTAGTACAGACTTTGTATATGGAAAAATAAAAATGCTATTGAAAAAAATGCAATAGTTTATGTAATTACTAGGCTACTGTATAGTTTGCAACATTGTGCCTCTTTGGAATTCTGGAAATAAATATTATGTGAGTGTGTGGTTGTGTGTATACTTCTTTACCTGTGCGTGTGGCGCTCGCACTCCTGCATGCACACACACTTGTAATTCCAGTTTAGCCAGGTGTAACAGTGGTAAGGTGTTTGGACTGCTGTTGGGACAGCTTTATGGAGACCCTAATAGTTTGCGGGCTCTGTTTGTCACTGTTCTAGTCCAATTATTGTATTGATTTGTGTTGTGTAGTGGCTTTGCTGGTATGCATCCCAATTAAAAAATGTTGAGTTGGCCCCACCAAGGTTAACATTCTAAAATCACCACTGGTCATAGAGCAAAGCGTGAGGAAAACGTGTGTTTATGAGAGTCTCAGCTTTTCATATCTAACTTAATAGTTTGTAGCTCAAACCATTTGGACTCTACAGATGTTTTTGTAAAAAGACCTGGTCCCCTGCAATGGTACAACCCAGAAGTCTAACTCAAACACAAAGTTTAAAAGCATCAAATCACACCAGCATCATGGTGGGACTCATTGGGTTAAATAGTTGCTATGCCCTCGTAATGGCCGGTGCGCATTTCCATATCAAATCAAACTGTATTTGCCACATGCGCCGAATACAACAAGTGTAGACTTTACTGTGAAATGCTTACTTCAAGCACTTAACCAACAGTGCAGTTCCAGAAGAAGAACGTATTTACCAAGTAGGCTAAAATAAAAAGTAACACAGTAAGAATAACGAGGCTATATACAGGGTGCACCGGTAACGAGTCCGGTTGCAGGGGTACAGGCTAGTTGAGGTAATCTGTACATGTAGGTGGGGGTGAAGTGACTATGCACGGGGGGTCAATGTAAATTGGTGGCAATTTTTATGAATTGTTCAGCAGTCTAATGGCTTGGGGGTAGAAGCTGTTAAAGAGCCTTTTAATCCTTGACTTGGCGCTCCGGTACCGCTTGCTGTGCGGCAACAGTCTATCTCAAAGCAATATCTTGGTTGTAAAATAGTTGCTATTGAGTTGAATATTGAAAGTTGAGAAATAAAAATACCTACAGAAAGCAGAAACCCTCATCTCTTCGACAAAGCTGGGGTTTTCTTGCACATTTTGAAATGTTATACAATCAGAACACATTTGTCTCTTGAGTACATGGCGGGAGAGTGACTTGCTAATCAAAGCAGCAGGCCTCAGGGAGGCAAATTGTTCATTCTTAAGGCCATGTCACATTTAATTTTTTTATAAAAATAAAAAAACATTGTGTGTCAATTGTTATTATTTAAAACATGACTGTAATTACAAAACTCCTGGGCACTTGTCCACTTCGGCGTGTCTTTGGCGCCAGAAAACAACTTGAAAACAATTGCTGAGTGGGACCAGATTTGGAAGTCACTCCATGGATGTCCCATCCATAAGCAGAAATGAATATGTGTGGTTAAAATGTAAGGAGTGAGGCAGATTACAAGGTTCTTGTGCTTTGTGATTAATTTCATACTGATTCCAAAAATACTGTCGATCCTAAACATGATGCTGGAGCCATTCAGTGCTTTTAAAGTCGAACTGACACGGTTTTAACTACTTTGCCTATATAAAACAGAAAATCATATCAAGCAAAAATATCAAATTCCCAGTTTATGCTACAAAACCATTTTTATAAGAGGTTTTAAAAAATAGGTTATATTTGACTCAAAATTCCATGAAGTAGAGTGAGGCATTGTTGGCAGAATAGATGGATGCAGTTCAATGCGTGATAAATATCTAATTCACCAATACTTTTCTTGGTAGACCAAAACGTATTGCTCTCAGGTTGTAAATCACAGCTGGCCTGGTACGGTACATGTGTTGCTGCCTCCAGCCCTTTGGGATACAATGTTTCAGTTTCAATGACTCAATGTTTTGGACGAAAACGGACGAATGTAACTAAGGCTGGGAGTGTCCAGTGGTGTGTATTAATGGATGCCAAGGGAAGCCAGGCTTCCCCAAATATTTAACCAATAAAAATAATAAAATAATTTATCTTTAATGTCTCTGTGTTTTCAGAATTTTCTGTCAATCCCTAAGTGGTTGAATCTCACCGGAGAAATCATCAGAGGGAGAGAAACAGCTCACCTCTGTCTCAGTGTGTGTAGTATCTGATGCTGTCTGGAACCAAAGAGAATGACATATTGCCTCTGTAGCATTTGATTGATTGACGCCAGTAAACATTTGGCCTCCCTTGATCATTTTTTAAATAAAATAATTAGCCAATTAGCTTTGAGCTGAGCTCAACTGTGGGTTGTCCTGGTGCAGCAAAACACCCCCAAGGGAGGCCAGTTTGGATTTGGCTTTACATCAATCAAGTCACATCCTAAGCTAAACGTCATCATTGTCAGACAAATCTTTCTGGTCTGTTTGTGTTGATGTCCTGCAGTAGCCAGCTTGCTAAACTGGCCCTTTCCTAAGCTATGGATGGAGATGTGGATTTGGACTGGTGGTTTTGACAGAATTCTCTTTACAGGCCAATGATTATGATGGCGATTCTGATCTGACCATAAATTCATATAGTGTGCCACTGGCCTGAGATGGTTGAAGTTCAATATGTAGCTAGCTAGCTACTTTAGCTGATTCGTTCTTGCCCTTGTGAGGAAGTTAGGCTAGCAAGAATTTTAGCTAGGTAGCCTATGAAAACAAAAACTAAAAGCGTACTGTATGACAGAGGCATAGACTGTTATGCCAACATGAAAGAGAGGAAGATGGACATACACAGAAATCAGTACCATGGACAGCCACATGATGTGTAGCAACATTCATTGGACTAAATAATTTTTGGTATCTTTAAGTTTGTTTTCAGTGTATTAAACTGAGCATATATGTAGCCTTGTTGATTTGATGATGTTGAAATGTTTAAGTTGAAATGGTGCTGGAATATCGGAGGCAGTGCTCCTGTTGCCTTTGTGCTGACTTGCTTTAACTCTGTGGTTATAAATGAGCAGCTAGTTGGTTAGTAAACTGTTGTTGTGCAATATTTGCTTTGTGGACTTCACCGGACAGATATTGGTCTCCGGTTTTGTGCTGAAAAATATATGTGTAGTTCAATTTATTCCCCCACTGTGTGACTGTTGTCTTTTTGTTGTCACGGCCTTGTATATCACGGTGGTGTATGAACTAATGGGTTATAGAGCAAACAATGCAAATATCACAACATATTATGGCTATTTTATTGGTTTGGTTTCCCCAGTGATTTTACCCACACACCCCCACTGGGAATATCAATACAATGAAACTAGCAAGGGCAATGACAACAAGTCTGTCATAACATGGCTAATAGACAAGCAGATCTATTTATGTAGATATTGCTATTTATTTAGCAAGCTAAAAACATGGAGCCTTACGCTGACTTTTCCCACATATCGTTTTTCGGTGGGTTCAGCTAGAGATGCAGGTGTCATTTGGTTAGCTAGCAAGAAATGTGAATCACTTTGCTAGCTAGCTATGCTGAACTTGAATGACTGTTATCCACAGTTAGCATATCTCTTAATCAAATGTATTTTCCATCGATCAAATGGGAGGGCATGCAAGTTCCCATACAGTTGTCAAAACGTGGATTTGGACAAGCATGCATTGGCAGGCAAGTTGCAGAAAGGTGAGCAGGCTACTTTTCCCCATTGTTTTCAGTGCAATTTTGAAGGCCAACTACAAGCTTTGAGAGGGTTTATCTACTGTTTCCTTATTAGATTTGAACAAATCCCGTTCTGGCTAACATTAGTTGTTGATCTTGTTGATGTACATAGGCAACTGAGGGATAGAGCCTACCTGTTCATGCTGTTTGATCAATAGGACTGTAAAGTTCCAAATGTAAGAGAACTCCAGTGTTAATGACATATTTGCAGAAATTCATGTGATATTTGGCAAATTCTTTCTAATGATCGAAAGTTGCACTGTCGCTACTGCCTGTAAACACAGTCAAGTTTAAAGTGAAAGATGGCAGGCCCCTGATTGGCTGTGGCTCACCGGTCTTTGTAGAGCCCGGTCCTGGACAAGACAAACAGGTTTTATTTAATGCAGTGTCTATCAATTGTCCAAACGCACGGCCACTTTCACACTGTATATTGCTATAGAATTTTCACAAATGCCTTACTCTACGTCATTCACAAAAATTGTATGAGAGTATGAACATGTAAAAATGACCATATCTAAGTTGCTTCATGTTGCTAAAATGCTGTCAGTTCCACTATAAACCGTCTTAAGGCTAGGGGGCAAAGTAAATTGCGTGCTACTCAGGCCTAGAAGCTAGGATATGCATATAATTGTTAGAACACTCTAAAGTTTCTAAAACGGTACATTTTTTGTATGTGAGTATAACAGAACTTAATTGGCAGGCTAAACCCCTAGGACAAACCATTCAGGAAAAAAAAAATTGATGTCACTCTCTTTTCAATCGATTTCTATGTGGATCGAGATTTCTAAGGCACTGGCTTGCATTTCCTATCGCTTCCACTAGATGTCAACAGTCTTTAGAAATTGGTTGATGTTTTTCCTTTGAGAAATGGAGAAGTAGCCATTTCCTTTTTGGGAGTCAAGCCAAGTGTACTGTTGTGGTTGGGGCGCGCGACCTGAAAGCTCGCTCCACTTTGTTTTCATCCGGTATTGAACACAGTGTATTCCGTCTTAAATTTGATCAATTATTTACGTGTCAAAATACCTAAAGTTGGATTAGGAAAGTTGTTTGAAATGTTTGCATCAAGCTTACAGGTAACTTATTAGATACTTTGTAGTCATGTTGTGCGAGTTGGAACCGGTGTATTTTCTGAATCAAACGCGCCAAATAAATTTACATTTTGGAGATATAAAAATTGAATTAATCGAACAAAAGGACCATTTGTGATGTTTAATGGACATATTGGAGTGCCAACAGAAGAAGATTTTCAAAGGTAAGGCATGAATTATATCGTTATTTCTGACTTTTGTGTCACGCCTGGTGGGTTGAAATGGTAATATATAACAATAATATATGCCATTTAGCAGACGCTTTTATCCAAAGCGACTTACAGTCATGTGTGCATACATTCTACGTATGGGTGGTCCCGGGAATCGAACCCACTACCCTGGCGTTACAAGCGCCATGCTCTACCAACTGAGCTACAGTCCTGTAGTATGGTATTTTCATGTGTTGGTATGCTGGGCGCTGTCCTCAGATAATCGCATGGTTTGCTTTCGCCGTAAAGCCTTTT
This sequence comes from Oncorhynchus keta, assembly GCF_023373465.1. Lineage (NCBI taxonomy): Eukaryota > Metazoa > Chordata > Actinopteri > Salmoniformes > Salmonidae > Oncorhynchus > Oncorhynchus keta. The sequence continues at coordinate 81,639 of NC_068425.1, forward strand.
TGAAATCTGACACTGTGGCTGGATTAACAAGAAGTTCATCTTTAAACCGATGTATAACACTTGTATGATTTATGAATTATCATTATGAGTATTTCTGTTTTTGAATTTGGCGTGCTGCTATTTCACTCTATGTTTTTAACGAGATTGGTGCGCAAAGGGGTCACTAAGAAGTTAAGTGCTATTCGTTATACCAATAAAAATAGCATTATCTGTAGAAGGAGATTTGTAGTTGTTTAAAGGGGATGTTAAAGTGTTTTCTTCGCTGAGAAAAATTTGAGAAAAGCATGCTGTGGTGTTCCCTCACATTTTGTTCTGGGAATAAAACAAATCAATAAGTTAAATGTATGCCTTTACTACTTATTGGAGGGCACAACCTTTTACAGATTTGCACAAGTATGCTAATTCAATGTTCACTGGCACCTCAAAAACATCCCATTTCACTTGTGTCAGGGTGGAACATTTGCTCCACGTTCTAATTTGGCGTGGTGTAGTCTACCAAGCCTGGCCTTATGCAGTGGTGTAGTCTACCAAGACTGGCCTTATGCAGTGGTGTAGTCTACCAGGACTGGCCTTATGCAGTGGTGTAGTCTACCAAGACTGGCCTTATGCAGTGGTGTAGTCTACCAAGACTGGCCTTATGCAGTGGTGTAGTCTACCAAGACTGGCCTTATGCAGTGGTGTAGTCTACCAGGACTGGCCTTATGCAGTGGTGTATGTAGTCTACCAAGACTGAACTTATGCAGTGGTGTAGTCTACCAGGACTGGCCTTATGCAGTGGTATAGTCTACCAAGACTGGCCTTATGCAGTGGTGTAGCCTACCAGGACTGGCCTTATGCAGTGGTGTAGTCTACCAAGACTGGCCTTATGCAGTGGTGTAGTCTACCAAGACTGGCCTTATGCAGTGGTGTAGTCTACCAGGACTGGCCTTATGCAGTGGTGTAGTCTACCAGGACTGGCCTTATGCAGTGGTGTAGTCTACCAAGACTGGCCTTATGCAGTGGTGTAGTCTACCAAGACTGGCCTTATGCAGTGGTGTAGTCTACCAAGACTGGCCTTATGCAGTGGTGTAGTCTACCAAGACTGGCCTTATGCAGTGGTGTAGTCTACCAAGACTGGCCTTATGCAGTGGTGTAGTCTACCAAGACTGGCCTTATGCAGTGGTGTAGTCTACCAGGACTGGCCTTATGCAATGGTGTATGTAGTCTACCAAGACTGAACTTATGCAGTGGTGTAGTCTACCAGGACTGGCCTTATGCAGTGGTATAGTCTACCAAGACTGGCCTTATGCAGTGGTGTAGCCTACCAGGACTGGCCTTATGCAGTGGTGTAGTCTACCAAGACTGGCCTTATGCAGTGGTGAGGTCTACCAGGACTGGCCTTATGCAGTGGTGTAGTCTACCAGGACTGCCCTTTTGCAGTGCATGCGTCCCAAATAGGCTGGGCTCTGGTCAAAAGTAGTGCACTATATTGGGTATCCACTGCAGTGTCTGTCTATTCTCATCTGTTGTGGAGGAGGAGAAAGAATGTAACATCAACACGACATCATGTCAAAACCAGCGTGGACATTGATGAGTGACGGGGCGTGCGTGTCCGTTTCTGTCATTGGTGGGTGTAGCTGGTGCTTGGAAGTCAGGCCCAGGAGAGCAGAGTGGACAAGGTACTTTACTTAGGCAATCATAATACAGAACGCAACTGCGTCACAAGAACAAATGCCCAAAGAACAAGTGAGGCAGCACAAAGTACCGGCTGCCACAAAGCACTAGTATAAAACAAAACCCGGCGCCAACCTGACAATAAACAATACCCCACACAGACGCGGAGGGAACAGAGGGCTAAATACACGTAGTAATGATGATGAGATGTAAACCAGGTGTGCAGGAAAACAAGACAAAAGAAATGGAAAATGAAAGGTGGATCGGCGATGGCTAGAAGACAGGTGACGTCGACCACCGAACGCCGCCCGAACAAGGAGAGGAACCGACTTCGGCGGAAGTCGTGACAGTTTCCCACATGAGACAAGCTCTTAAGCCACTAAAATATGTGGTCTGTCTGTACCCTCCCTATAACAAACTCACTATAACAAAGACAGTGGTATCAGTGTGTATTCAAGTGTTTTGGGGAATGCTCTAGTTTATAAGGGTACAGAAACAGTTCACTCTGTTACCTTGAATCTACTCAATGTTTATCATTATGTGTCATATTATGTGATGGATAGGAATCTAAATACCATCCTCAATACATTTTGAGACAGCTCATAAGGTGCCTATAACATTGCTTGGTTGGTTAATAAGATATGTTCTTCCACAACACTGTGTTTTAGACCTTGACTGAAATGGAATTGAATGCAATTGAAAGTAACATAGATTGTATGTTGGAAAATGTAATTGCCTCCGTCATATTGAGAGTCAATAAACCCTTGACATAATGTAAAATTATTATTCATTCCTTTTTCTGTCCAACACAATTTGGGCAGTGTGGAAATGTGAACACTGTGATTCTTTCACAGGATTCATGAAAGGTTCCAGAAACAAACAAGCCATAGTGCAGTTTGGGAAAATGCCGGGTGGGCCAGTTCATATGCCTGGTGGGCCAGTTCATATGCCTGGTAGGCCAGTTCATATGCCTGGTGGGCCAGTTCATATGCCTGGTGTGCCAGTTCATATGCCTGGTGGACCAGTTCATATGACTGGTGTGCTGGTCTCATAGGAGAGAGAAAATAAAACAACAGAATTGGCCTGTTAACTAATTTTATCATGATTGTGCAGAAGGATCATCATTTGGCTAATGGGCTGCTGTCCCATAAACATTTTGAGATTCTATATTTTGAGTAGCCACCTTTTTCCTGAATGACAGCTTCGCACACTATTGGCATTCTCTCAACCAGCTTCATGAGGTTGCAGGTGTTCTTTGTTAAAAGTTCATTTGTGGAATTTCTTTCCTTAATGCGTTTGAGACAATCAGTTGTGTTGTGACAAGGTAGGGGTTGTATACAGAAGACAGCCCTATTTGGTAAAGACCAAGTCCATATTATGGCAAGAACAGGCCAAATTAGCAAAGAGAAATGACAGTCCATCATTACTTGAAGAAATGAAAAATGTCAAGAAATTTTAACGTTTCTTCAAGTGCAATCGCAAAAACTATCAAGCGCTATGATGAAACTGGCTCTCATGAGGACCGCCACAGGAAAGGAAGACCCAGAGTTACCTCTGCTGCAGAGGATAATTTCATTAGTTACTAGCATCCAATATTGTAGCCCAAATAAATGCTTCACAGAGTTCAAGTAACAGACACATCTGAACAACTGATTGAATCAGGCCTTCATGGTCGAATTTCTGCAAAGGAACCACTACTAAAGGACACCAATAAGAAGAGACTTGCTTGGGCCAAGAAACACGAGAAATGGACATTAGATGAGTGCAAATTTGCGATTTTTGGTTCCAACCACCATGACTTTGTGAGATGCAGAGTAGGTCAACAGTTGATCTCCGTGTGTGTGGTTTCCACCGTGAAGCATTATATTTACATTTACATTTAAGTCATTTAGCAGACGCTCTTATCCAGAGCGACTTACAAATTGGTGCATTCACCTTATGACATCCAGTGGAACAGCCACTTTACAATAGTGCATCTAAATCTTTTAGGGGGGGGGGTGAGAAGGATTACTTATCCTATCCTAGGTATTCCTTAAAGAGGTGGGGTTTCAGGTGTCTCCGGAAGGTGGTGATTGACTCCGCTGTCCTGGCGTCGTGAGGGAGTTTGTTCCACCATTGGGGGCCAGAGCAGCGAACAGTTTTGACTGGGCTGAGCGGGAACTGTACTTCCTCAGTGGTAGGGAGGCGAGCAGGCCAGAGGTGGATGAACGCAGTGCCCTTGTTTGGGTGTAGGGCCTGATCAGAGCCTGGAGGTACTGAGGTGCCGTTCCCCTCACAGCTCCGTAGGCAAGCACCATGGTCTTGTAGCGGATGTGAGCTTCAACTGGAAGCCAGTGGAGAGAGCGGAGGAGCGGGGTGACGTGAGAGAACTTGGGAAGGTTGAACACCAGACGGGCTGCGGCGTTCTGGATGAGTTGTAGGGGTTTAATGGCACAGGCAGGGAGCCCAGCCAACAGCGAGTTGCAGTAATCCAGACGGGAGATGACAAGTGCCTGGATTAGGACCTGCGCCGCTTCCTGTGTGAGGCAGGGTCGTACTCTGCGGATGTTGTAGAGCATGAACCTACAGGAACGGGCCACCGCCTTGATGTTAGTTGAGAACGACAGGGTGTTGTCCAGGATCACGCCAAGGTTCTTGGCGCTCTGGGAGGAGGACACAATGGAGTTGTCAACCGTGATGGCGAGATCATGGAACGGGCAGTCCTTCCCCGGGAGGAAGAGCAGCTCCGTCTTGCCGAGGTTCAGCTTGAGGTGGTGATCCGTCATCCACACTGATATGTCTGCCAGACATGTCCAACGCAATAACGACCTGCCTCTCTCATTGCACTCCACAAGGAGACTGCCTATTACGCAAATGCAGTAAGCCAAGGTAAGTTGCAAGCTAGCATTAAACTTATCATATAAAAAACAATCAATCATAATCACTAATTAACTTCACACGGTTGATGATATTACTAGATATTATCTAGAGTGTCCTGTGTTGCATATAATCTGACTGAGTATCTAAGTATCTGACTGAGCAGTGGTAGGCAGAAGCAGGCGCGTAAACATTAATTCAAACAGCACTCTCCTGCGTTTTGCCAGCAGCTCTTCGTTGTGCGTCAAGCATTGCGCTATTTATGACTTCAAACCTATCAACTCCCGAGATGAGGCTGTTGTGACCGAAGTGAAATGGCTGGCTAGTTAGCTCACTAGCGTTTCAAACTTCACTCGCTCTGAGCCTTGGGGCAGTTGTTTCCCTTGCTCTGCATGGGTAATGCTGCTTTGATGTGGGGGCTGTTGTCGTTGTGTTGCTGGTCTGAGCCCAGGGAGGAGCGAAGAGAGGGACGGAGGCTATACTGTTACACTGGCAATACTAAAGTGCCTATAAGAACATCCAATAATCAAAGGTTAATGAAATACAAATGGTATAGAGGGAAATAGTCCTATAACTACAACCTAAAACTTCTTACCTGGGAATATTGAAGACTCATGTTAAAAGGAACCACCAGCTTTCATATGTTCTCATGTTCTGAGCAAGGAACTTAAACGTTAGCTTTCTTACATGGCACATATTGCGCTTTTACGTTCTCCAACACTTCGTTTTTGCATTATTTAAACCAAATTGAACATGTTTCATTATTTATTTGAGGCCAAATTGATTTTATTTATGTATTATATTAAGTTAAAATAAGTGTTAATTCAGTATTGTTGTAATTGTCATTATTTCAAATACATTTTTAAAAAGAAATCGGTATCAGCTTTTTTGGTCCTCCAATAATCTGTATCGGTGTTGAAAAATCATAATCGGTTGACCTCTAGTTGTTACCTACCCTTACCACCCGGGGTTGGGCCGTCAGGAAGTCCAGGATCCAGTTGCAGAGGGAGGTGTTTAGTCCCAGGGTCCTTAGCTTAGTGATGAGCTTTGAGGGCACTATGGTGTTGAACGCTGAGCTGTAGTCAATGAATAGTATTTTCACATAGGTGTTCCTTTTGTCCAGGTGGGAAAGAGCAGTATGGAGAGCAATAGAGATTGCATGATCTGTGGATCTGTTGGTGCGGTATGCAAATTGGAGTGGGTCTAGGGTTTCTGGGATAATGGTGTTGATATGAGCCATGACTAGCCTTTCAAAGCATTTCATGGCTACAGACATGAGTGCTACGGGTCGGTAGTCATTTAGGCAGGTTACCTTAAGTGTTCCTGGGCACAGGCACTATGGTGGTTTGCTTGAAACATGTTGGTATTACAGATTCAGACAGGGAGAGGTTGAAAATGTTAGTGAAGTCACTTGCCAGTTTGTCAGCGCGTGCTCGGAGTTCACGTCCTGGTAATCCGTCTGGCCATGTGGCCTTATGAATGTTGACCTGTTTTTAAAGGTCTTACTCACATCAGCTGTGGAGAAAGTGATCACACAGTCGTCCGGAAACAGCTGATGCTCTCATGCATGTTTCAGTGTTGCTTGCCTCGAAGCGAACATAGAAGTTATTTAGCTCGTCTGGTAGGCTCGTGTCACTGGGCAGCTCTTGGCTGTGCTTCCCTTTGTAGTCTGTAACAGTTTGCAGGCCCTGCAACATCCGACAAGCATAGTAGTACGATTCGATCTTAGTTCTGTAAATGAATCGCACACAGTCAAAGAACTGCAAATCCTATAGCCTGTCCCACCTCGAGCTGCAACACTGCCTGACTAGGGGCTGTGTGCACCTTAACAACTGAGTGAAATATTCATTTTTAGAAGGGCTGTGCACAGGCATAACAGTTGGTCTAATTTACTTGAAACTGAAGTCTACTGAAGTGAAGTCTACTCCTTGTCTACTCCTTGTATTTCTTGGTTATTTACATTGTTTTGTTCACAAGCTAATTTGTTTTTCAATGTTTGAATTTCAACTGCTATGGAAGAGAAGACAAAGCATCTATTAGTCAGACTTTCAATCTCACAGGTGCATGACTCTGGAGTCGCGTTACCAGAGTAATGAAACATTTGTTTCATCTGTGATATTTTGGTTAAAAGGCTAAGGTCACAAAATATCTGAAATTAAACAATATACCACATTACTTCTAAATGGTAATATGTTTATTGTTTTAGAAACATTATACAAAGCATGCTCATCTGTTTTTTTTGTTTTGTTGGTCTAATTTTAGATTTTTAAATCTACCTGACACGGTGGCTGGTGGACCTGAAATGAAATTTTAGGCCCTGATAATACATTGAATCTATGAACAGAAATTACTGTAACCAAACAAACATTGGAAATTAGAAATGATTGGAATTAAGAGTAAATGTAGGCTACTACTGGTGTTATAGGTGATGGGGAATTGATAAAGAAAAGCAGAGTCGCACTCTCTAGGAGCTCAGATGCAATGATTTAATAACCTAATACAGTGGCTTGCGAAAGTATTCACCCCCTTGGCATTTTTCCTATTTTGTTGCCTTACAACCTGGAATTAAAATAGTTTTTTTGTGGGGGGTTGTATATCATTTGATTTCCACAACATGCCTACCACTTTGAAGATGCAAAATATGTTTTATTGTGAAACAAACAATAAATAAGACAAAAAAGAGGAAACTTGAGGTATGTTTGGCACATCTAGCCACTGGGATTTTTGCCCATTTTTGCCCATTTTTCAGCTTACCGATCACTGCAGCTGTACACAGCCCATCTGTAAATAGCCCATCCAACCTACCTCATCCCCATATTTGTTTTTCTGCTCTTTTGCACACCAGTATTTCTACTTGCACATCCTCATCTGCACATATATCACTCCAGTGTAAATTGCTGAATTGTAATTGTACTTCCCCACTATTGGCCTATTTATTCCCTGACCTCCTTACTTCATTTGCACACACTGTATACAGATTTTTCTATTATCTTATTGACTGTACGTTTGTTTATTCCATGTGTAGCTCTGTGTTATTTTTGTTTTTGTCGCACTGCTTTGCTTTATCTTGGCCAGGTCGCAGTTGTAAATGAGAACTTGCTCTCAACTGGCCTACCTGGTTAAATAAAGGTGAAATAAAAATAATGTTTTAGAAAAGGGAAAAACTGCTCCAGCTCCTTCAAGTTGGATGGGTTCCGCTAGTGTACAGCAATCTTTAAGTCATAACACAGATTCTCAATTGGATTGATGTCTGGGCTTTGACTAGGCCATTCCAAGACATTTAAATGTTTCCAATTAAACCACTTGAGTGTTGCTTTAGCAGTATGCTTAGGGTCATTGTCCTACTGGAAGGTGAACATCCCTCCCAGTCTCAAATCTCTGGAAGACTGAAACAGGGTTCCCTCAAGAATTTCCCTGTATTAAGCACAATCCATGAATCCATCAATTCTGACCAGTTTCTCAGTCCCTGTCGATGAAAAACATCCCCACAGCATGACGCTGCCACCACCATTCTTCACCATTGGGATGAGGTTCCAGACATGTGCCAGACATAGCGTTTTCCTTGATGTCCAAAAAACTAAATTTAAGTCTCATCTGACCTCATCTTCTTCCATGTGTTTGGGGAGTCTCCCATATGCCTTTTGGCAAACACCAAACGTGTTTTAAGTAATGGCTTTTTTTCTGGACACTCTTCCATAAAGCCTAGCTCTGTGGAGTGTACGGCTTAAAGTGGTCCTATGGAGAGATGCTCCACTATGGCGCTTTGCAGCTCTTTCGGGGTTTTCTTTGGTCTCTTTGTTACCTCTCTGATTAATGCCCTCCTTGCCTGGTCCGTGAGTATTGGTGGGTGGCCCTCTCTTGGCAGGTTTGTTGTGGTGCCATATTCAGGCGCAGTGATCTGGTGCAGTGATCTGTGAGCTGCCCGGACAACCGGTGCTTAAAGCTAGTGAGGGAGGTAAGAGTCTCCCGCTTCAGTAATTTTTGCAATTAATTCCAGTCAGTCATTGGCAGCAGAGAACTGGAAGGAAAGGCAGCCAAAGTAGGAATTGGCTTTGGGGGTGACTAGAGAGATATACCTGCTGGAGCGCGTGCTACGGGTGGGTGCTGCTATGGTGACCAGTGAGCGGAGATAAGGTGGGGCCTTACCTATCAGAGACTTGTAGATGACCAGTAGCCAGTGTGTTTGGCGACGAGTATGAAGCGAGGGCCAGCCAATTAGAGCGTACAGGTCGCAGTGGTGGGTGGTATAAGGCGCTTTGGTAACAAAATGGATGGCACTGTGATAGACTATCCAATTTGCTGAGTAGAGTATTGGAAGCTATTTTTTAGATGACATCGCCGAAGTCAAGGATTGGTAGGATGGTCAGTTTTACGAGGGTAAGTTTGGCGGCGTGAGTGAAAGAGGCTTTGTTGCAAAATAGAAAGCCAATTCTAGATTTGATTTTAGATTGGAGATGTTTGATATGAGTCTGTAAGGAGAGTTTACAGTCTAGCCAGACACCTAGGTATTTGTAGTTGTCTATGTATTCTAGGTGTATTTATTATACTTCTTCATCAAGCACTATGAATTAATTTATTAGATGATAGCTCATGATTTGGGCCCTACCAAACCATGGGCTGGTGCCATCAACTGTAATAGTTAGTGACACCAGGGGAAAATGTTAGTCTGGAGCACTATAATAGTAATTAACACTGAGGGCAGGTGTTGATTAACTTCTTGGTGCACCTATCCCGTTTTGTCAATATCCGCTGAATTTGCAGAGCGCCAAATTCAAATTAAATTACTAACAATATTTAGTTTTCATGAAATCACAAGTGGAATATACCAAAACACTGTTTAGCTTGTTGTTAATCCACCTGGCCTGTCAGATTTCAAAAAAGCTTTACAGCGAAAGAAAACCAAGCGTTTCTGTGAGGGCATCTCTCTCAGCCGACAAAACATTACAAACAGCTAGCAGCAAAGTAGATTGGTCACGAAAGTCAGAAAAGCAATAAAATGAATTGCTTACCTTTGATCATCTTCGGATGTTTGCACTCACGAGACTCCCAGTTACACAATAAATGTTCCTTTTGTTCGATAAAGATTATTTTTATATCCAAAAACCTCCATTTGGTTGGCGCATTTTTTTTAGTAATCCACATGCTCATGCTGGTCATGACGGGCAGACGAATATTCCAAATAGTATCCGTAAAGTTCGTAGAAACATGTCAAACGTTTTTTATAATCAATCGTCAGGTTGTTTTTACAATGAATAATCAATCCTATTTCAACTGGCCGGTAGCTTTTTCAATAGGAGAGTTAGAGAGAGAGAGCTCCATGCTGCTCGCTCATGCAAAACTCTGGGTACACCCTGCTATCCACTGACGCAATGTGATCATTCTCACTCATTTTTCAGAATAAAATCCTGAAACTATGTCAAAAGACTGTTCACACCTTGTGGAAGCTACAGGGAAAGGAATCTGGTTGATATCCCTTTAAATGGAGGGAAGGCATGCAATGGAACAGAGAGGTTTCAGAAAAACAGCACTTCCTGGTTAGATTTTCGTCAGGTTTTTGCCTGCAATATCAGTTCTGTTATTCTCACAGACAATATTTTGACAGTTTTGGAAACTTTAGAGTGTTTTCTATCCTAATCTGCCAATTATATGCATATTCTATCTTCTGGGCCTGAGAAAGGCAGTTTCATGTGGACATGTTTTTCATCCAAACATCAAAATACTGCCCCCTAGTCTCAAGAAGTTAAGGGGAACACATATGACAGGCACTAAGGTCCATTTGCATTGCTCTCTATGTAGTTCTACATACATTGTGCAGCTGAATTTTTGGAAAGTGATGAAAACTGATCTCCATCCTCTTTGTTTGTTTGCATAGACTGCGTAGAACCCTTAAGGCTTAAGCAGGTAGACAGACAGAGAACAAGAAGAAGGACGGAGGGACAGCAGAGAATATATTGAAACAGATAGACAGCACAAAAGGGAGGCAAACAAAATGGCTGTCTCAGAAAGACACGGCGGTTGGAACCAAAAATCTCCAATTTGGACTCATCAGACCAAAGGACAGATTTCCACTGGTCTAATGTCCATTGCTCGTGTTTCTTGGCCCAAGCAGCAATTCGACCATGAAGGCCTGATTCACACAGTATCCTCTGAACAGTTGATATTGAGATGTGTTAGTTACTTTTATTTGGGCTGCATTTATTTGGGCTGCAATTTCTGAGGCTGGTAACTCTAATGAACTCATCCTCTGCAGCAGAGGTAACTGGCTCTTCCTTTCCTGTGGCGGTCCTCATCATAGCATTTGGTGGTTTTTGCGACTTCACTTGAAGAAACTTTCAACGTTTTTGAAATTTCCGCATTGACTGACCTTCATGTCTTAAAGTAATGATGGACTGTTGTTTCTCTTTGCTTATTTGAGCTGTTAACTTTGCACACCTGTTAATTGAAATGCATTCCAGGTGACTCATGAAGCTGGTTAAGAGAATGACAAGAGTGTGCAAAGCTGCTAACGTTAGTTAAGATAACCACTGTGGCCGTAAATAACTTCACTGAGACGAACGCAGCGTTTCAAACAACTGGAAACTGGAAAAATGAGTTTCGACTGGCAAAAATGTATTTGAACGGTCATCCAACTTGGAATTCCAAATCCGAAATCTGGCATATTTTTAGAACTCTGACTTTACAACCTGAAGATCACTACGTCATGATGTGAAGTTTAACTTGGAATTCCGAGTTGGATGACAGTTCAAAAATAGCTCGTTTTTTTCCGAGTTCACAATTGTCGTGAACGCACGGGAGTCGAAAGTCGAATACTTCCGAGTTCCCAGTTGTTTTGAACGCTGCGTTCGTCTCAGTGAAGTTATTTACGGCCACAGTGGTTATCATAACCTGTTAGTCCTATAGGGGCAGTATTTCATTTTTTGATAAAAAGACGTGCCCGTTTTTAGCGCAATATTTTGTCACGAAAAGATGCTCGACTATGCTTGGAATTGATAGTTTTGGAAAGAAGACACTCTGACGTTTCCAGAACTGCAAAGATTTTCACTGTGAGTGCCATAGAACAAAATCTACAGGCAAAACCAAGATGTTTGAGCGACCAGGAAATCAACAGGATTTTTGACGGCACGTTTTCCATGATCGCCTTATATGGCTGTGAATGCGACAGGAATGAACGGACACTTCCTATCGTTTCCCCCAGGTGTCTGCAGCATTGTGACGTATTTGTAGGCATATCATTGGAAGATTGACCATAAGAGACTACAATTGCCAAGTGTCCCGCACGGTGTCTGCGTGGAAATTGGTGCGCAAAAGTCAGCTACCAGTATTTTTCCATCCGAATCAGAGAAGAATGCACGCTTCCAGGGACCGCATTTCAATGAAGAGATATATGACAAAACACCTTGAGGATTGATTCAAACAACGTTTTCCATGTTTCAGTCGATATTATGGAGTTAATTCGGAAAAAAGTTTGACGTTTAGGTGACTGAATTTTCGGTTAGTTTCGGTAGCCAAATGCATAGTAACAAAACGGAACGTTGTGTCCTACACAAGCATCTTTCAGGAAAAACTGGACATCTGCTATGTAACTGAGAGTCTCCCCATTGAAACATCTGAAGTTCTTCAAAGGTAAATTATTTTATTTGATCCCTTTGCTGGTTTTTGTGAATATGTTGCGTGCTAAATGCTAACGCTAAATGCTAAGCTAGCTATCACCACTCTTACACAAATTATTGATTTTCTCTGGTTCTAAAGCATATTTTGAAAATCTGAGACGACAGGATTGTTAAGAAAAGGATAAGCTTGAGAGCAGGCATATTTATTTCATTTCATTTGCAATTTTTAGAAATCGCTAATGTTGCGTTATGGTAATGAGCTTGAGGCTGTAGTCACGATCCCGCATGCGGGATGGGGCGGACTACGTTAGCGGGTTAACAGAACTCAAATGGACTGAGATATGCGGAGCAAATATCACACAAGAAAGGTAAGGCTGCCTTGAAATAAATAACCATGTATAAACCGCCTATCTGCCATCTAAAACAAACGCATAATGAATGTATACGTAGGGTGATGCTTTATATAGCATGTGCCAGCAGGCTAACGTAAGCTAGCTAACTACAGTAACTAACGTTACCAAGGTATTCCAAACCCGTTTGGCGTCACTGTCCGGCGCCGGAGGCTTTGTCTGGCTTGCCAGTATCGAGTTAATTAGCAAGGTAATTGTCCCCCCGTTTCATTTATTGATGGTAACGTTACTGTCATAACAACATTGACCAGGTTAACAGGGCACTTTCGTTGCAATTCCATTTGAACCTCATCCTTCTAACCTAGCAAACGTTAGACAACTAGTTTGCTAACTATATTAGCCGGTCAGCCAACTTGGAACTAGCTAGCTGATGTGATGCGGCATTATTAGCTAACGTTAGCTAGATACAGGCAGGTTCAGCGAACGTTCTAGATGGTAACGTTCAGGTTCAGCGAGCGTTCTAGATGGTAACGTTAGTTGTATTATGATTTATTTGGGAGGATAGTCGGTTTCGTATCTTGTTAACTTAGCGTAGATGGCTAGCTAGCTATGTTTTTCCTACGTCAACCGATACTAACTGACAGTGATTGTTATCACTCAAACAGCAAGTTCAGGCATTGCCGTACGAAGCCCCGCAATCGGGAGGATGTTCCCCGGCCTGGCACAGAGACCATGGCAAGTCTTCTGCAGGGTCTATCGGCAGCACAGAACCCCACTGTCACAACGACCCCACAGGATTACCCGAACATGCGACGGTGAGGCTCACATGTTCAAGTCAATGCTTTTGCATCACGCTCTTTGTCAGTCCATAGTTTGGGTGTAGTGGCCCAAATAGCTAAAACAGACTAACGCACATTTCACCACAGGGTGGCAGATTGGAGGGATGCACAATCTGTGGTTCAGCCTCCCTGACTTCCGTGTAGCCAATCTAGCAACCAGCCATGTCCAGTACTATTCTACCTCACGCAGCAGTAAGGATGGCCCTCCACAAGGACCCGACGGTCCGCCTGCTGTGGAGAAGGTGCTAGCTGGGACTGCACAACCCTCAGACTCTCCAGGTAATGGCAATTGCTTGTCCTGTTTTGGCAATATGTACATGTGTATTCACCAGGAACCAAACAGGTGTAAACCTGTTTGCAAAACGTTTTTCTATTGTTCCTGCTAATAATGCACCCCAGTATTATGTTCAGGTGTCATAAGAACAGATGTCTGTGTCTGTCCTTGAAGCATTGCTACATTGTCATAAAAGGATTGAAAAGTATCTCTATTAGTCTTTGTTCTTGTACTCATTATATTTAATTTTTTTTTAACATGCTTGACCCTAACCCCTTAACAGGGTTGGGTAGGTTACTTTCTAAATGTAATATTTTACTAGTTATCTGTCATTGTAATCAGTTACTTAACTTTCGGGTTACCCAAACTCTGTAACGAAATCGGATTACGTTCCATTACTTCTGGATTACTTTAACAATAAGAGGTATTAGAAGAAGAGAAATGAATGTTACCAATTTAATCTATTTAAGCAATAATGCACGAGGGGGTGTGGTATATGGCCAATGTACCACGGCTAAGAGATGTTCATAGATACAGCCATTAGCTGTGATATATTGGCCATATAGCACAAACACCAGAGGTGCCTTATTGCTATTACCAATGTAAAAATAAATGTTTTTCATACGGTCTGATGTACCACGGCTGTCAGCCAATCAGCATTCAGGGCTCGAACCACCCAGTTTTTAATGCAGGATAAATCAATGTTAAAGTTTACATAGCTGGCCATATATGGATGTTAAATTTTACTTTCAGGGTTGGTTATGTAGGCTTTTTCTAACCTATCGCTTTCTACAGTCGTGGTCAAAAGTTGAATGACACAAATATTAAATTCCACAAAGTTTGCTGCCTCAGTGTCTAGATAATTTTGTCAGATGTTACTATGGAATACTGAAGTATAATTACAAGCATTTCATACGCGTCAAAGGCTTTTGACAATTGTATGAAGTTGATGCAAGAGTCAATATTTGCAGTGTTGACCCTACTTTTTCAAGACTTCTGCAATCTGCCCTGGCATGCTGTCAATTAACTTCTGGGCCACATCCTGACTGATGGCAGCCCATTCTTCAATAATCAATGCTTGGGAATTTGTCCAAATTTGTGGGTTTGTGTTTGTCCACCTGTCTTTTGTTCTCAATGGGATTAAGGTCTGGGGAGTTTCCTGGCCATGGACCCAAAATATCTATGTTTTGTTCCCCGGGCCGCTTAGTTATCACTTTTGCAAAGTTGCTCCATCATGCTGGAAAATGCATTGTTTGTCACCAAACTGTTCCTGGATTGTTGGGAGAAGTTGCTCTCGGAGGATGTGTTGGTACCATTTCTTTATTCATGGCTGTGTTCTTAGGCAAAATTGTGAGTGAAAATCCCTTGGCTGAGAAGCAACCCCAAACATGAAAGTTCTCAGGATGCTTTACTGTTGACATAGGACTGATGGTAGCGCTCACCTTGTCTTCTCCGGACAAGCTTTTTTCCGGATGCCCCAAACAATCGGAAAGGGGATTCATCAGAGAAAATGATTTTACCCCTGTCCTCAGCAGTCCAATCCCTGTACCGTTTGCAGAATATCAGTCTGTCCCTGATGTTTTTCCTGGAGAGAAGTGGCTTCTTTGCTGCCCTTCTTGACACCAGGCCATCCTCCAAAAGTCTTCGCCTCACCGTGCGTGCAGATGCACTCACACCTGCCTGCGGCCATTCCTGAGCAAGCTTTGTACTGGTGGTGCCCCGATCCTGCAGCTGAATCAACTTTAGGAGACGGTCCTGGCGCTTGCTGGACCTTCTTGGGCGCCCTGAAGCCTTCTTCACAACAATTGAACCGCTCTCCTTGAAGTGCTTAATGATCTGATAAATGGTTGATTTAGGTGCAATCTTACTGGCAGCAATATCCTTGCCTGTGAAGCCCTTTTGTGCAAAGCAATGATGACGGCACATGTTTCCTTGCAGGTAACCATGGTTGACAGAGGAATAACAATGATTCCAAGCACCACCCTCCTTTTGAAGTTTCCAGTCTGTTATTCCAACTCAATCAGCATCAGAGTGATCTCCAGCCTTGTCCTCGTCAACACTCACACTTTTGTTAACGAGAGAGTCACTGACATGATGTCAGCTGGTCCTTTTGTGGCAGGGCTGAAAAGCAGTGGAAATGTTTTTTGGGGATTCAGTTCATTTGCATGGCAATGAGGGACTTTGCAATTAATTGCAATTCATCTGATCACTCTTCATAACATTCTGGAGTATATGCAAATTGCCATCAGACAAACTGAGGCAGCAGACTTTGTGAAAATGAATGTTTGTCATTCTCAAATATTTTGGTCACGACTGTAATACAATTTAAATTAGACTTTGGTTTTTAATGTGAAGATGTATCAGAATTCCAGTCATTCCAATAAATATTATACCATTGATCTTAGCCAAATAGTTTTACCTCAGCATGACCCCAAAACTAAGGACTTATTACCCAGCCCTACTGTTGTTTATGATTGATTTGGCTCATTGATTTGAGTTGAAAAATACATGCTGCCCTCATGGGGGTGGCAGGGTAGCCTAGTGGTTAGAGCGTTGGACTAGTAACCGGAAGGTTGCAAGTTCAAACCCCCGAGCTGACAAGGTACAAATCTGTCCTTCTGCCCCTGAACAGGCAGTTAACCCACTGTTCCTAGGCCGTCATTGAAAATAAGAATTTGTTCTTAACTGACTTGCCTAGTTAAATAAAGGTAAAATTTAATTAAATGGAATGGCATTCTTTGAGCAATACTGAAGAAAAAAATCCCCACTTGTGTTCAACAGGCTTGGCTCCACACTGTGCAGCTGTTGCAAGAGTGCATTTTTCACTGGTTTCAGCTTCTTGAATTCAACCATTATTGGGTTCAAATACACATTCAGATTTGTGAACAGCCAGCCACAATCCGCAACGCGCAAATAGCTAAATGAGAGAGCAGCAGTGTGATTCACATCAATGCGTTAGGTGGATATCAATAATAAGTGATGTCCGTATCATCCTAGACTAAACCACTTCTGTCCAAGCGTTTATTCAAGTTAGATCATCTTTGGATGCCGACAGCAGTCGCCATCATTGGAAGATGCTTGGACTTGTCAGGACCCGGTTGCGAACCCGGGTCTCCGGAGTGAGAAACAGTCACTTAACCAACTGAGCCACGAATAGTCGGCAGAACCCAGAAGATGAGGCAGACACAGCAGTACTTGAGACGGTGTATTTAATGAAGTAAAAAGTGAAGTTCTTCAGGAAAACATGTAACTCCACAACCTCAAAAGGAATCCTACAAGAACAAAGGTAATCCTCCAAGACAAAAAAGGTAAATCCACAAGGTGGAAGGTAAAGCACAAAAAGCCTCAAAAGATACTCAAAAAACAAACAAACAAGAACAAAAAACAGAATTCCACCGGGAACAACAAGAGTTCTCAGAGTACTAGGGCTGGGTGCTAACATACAAACACAGAGCAAAGAACAGAGGAAAACAAAGGGTTTAAATACAATCAGGGGAAACGAGGCACAGATGCAAATAATAATGGGGATCAAGGGAAAACAAAAGATCAAAAGGCACAATGGGGGCATCTAGTGACCAAAAACCGGAACAACCCTGGCCAAATCCTGACAGGACTGTAGCCGACAAAAGCCTATTCCTGCTCTTTTCCTGCAATCCATCGAGCACATTTGTTGTGTCATCATCGTGGTCTCTGACTTGTCGTCAGACTCGCTCAGGTGGAACAAATTTAAACTTGTGCCTTTTTTAAATGCTGATTTGAATGTCATTGAGAACAGAAGTGTCAAAAGTAATTGTAATTGCTGAAATATACTTAAGTATCAAAAGTATAAATAATTTAAAATTGCTTATTAAGCAAACCAGATTGCACAATTGTTTTTATTCATGGATAGCAATGGGCGCACACTACAACACGCAGACATTAATTTACAAATGAGGCATTTGTAGTTAGCGAGTCCTCCAGATCAGAGGAAGAAGGGATGAACAGGGATGTTCTCTTGATAAGTGCTTGAATTTGACAATTCTTGTCCTATGAATTCAAAATTTAACAAGTACTTTTTGATTGTCAGGGGAAAATGTATGGAGTAAAAAGTATAATCTTTTCGTTAGGAATGTAGTAAAGTAAAAGTTGTCAAATACCCCAAAAAACTACTTTATTTTTTACTTAAGTACTTTACACCACTGGTGTTCAGTAAAACAATTAATTGACATTTTATTAATTGACTTTTTTTTCTCAGGGTCAACAACACCCCAAGGTGAGACAATTCAAGTGAAAGTGCGGGCTGTGCTTAAGAAGAGGGACTATGGATCCAAGTACACCCAGAACAACTTTATCACTGCAGTCAGAGCTACGAATGAGTTCTGTCTCAAGCCAAGGTAAATCCTCAATAACAGGGAATTTTACAAATGGGCATTAATGGATACAGGTCAACCAAAACTCACAATGGTGAAAGTATTGCTATTTCTTGAGTATTCTGCTGGTGCATGGGCAATGTACACCTTTTAAAGGAAGTTGTAGCTATTCTTTTCTGAATTCGGTGTATTCCAGACCATACCAGTGCGGCTTAGAATTAATCTTCCACTGAGCTAATGGAGAAATGCACTGTTGTGATTATCACATTAAGGGAAGTTAACATGTCCACGATTCCGTCATTTGTTCTGGGGACAACACTAACATTGAGTGGCTGCTGCCAACACACTGACTCAACTCCAGCCACTTTAATAATGGGAATTGATGGGAAATGATGTAAATATATCACTAGCCACTTTAAACAAAGCTACCTAATATAATGTTTACATACCCTACATTATTCATCTCATATGTATACGTATATACTGTACTCTATATCATCTACTGCATCCTTATGTAATACATGTATCACTAGCCACTTTAACTATGCCACTTTGTTTACATACTCATCTCATATGTATATACTGCACTCAATACCATCTACTGTATCTTGCCTATGCCGCTCTGTACCATCATATATGAATATATCTTATGTACATATTCTTTATCCCCTTACACTTGTGTCTATAAGGTAGTAGTTTTGGAATTGTTAGCTAGATTACTTGTTGGTTATTACTGCATTGTCGGAACTAGAAGCACAAGCATTTCGCTACACTCGCACTAACATCTGCTAACCATGTGTATGTGACGAATAAAATTTGATTTGATGTACTCTAGCCCTGTCTGTCCGTCTCTCTTTCTGTCTCGCTCGCTATTTCTGACTTTTCTCTCTGTTTTTTCTCTCTCGTGTGACCTCAGTGACCTGGAGCAGCTAAGGAAGATCCGTCGACGCAGCCCGCACGACGACACCGAGGCTTTCACTGTATTTCTGCGATCAGATGTGGAAGTCAAGTTAGTACATTTTATATTCCTTACGACCAGTAACATCATGTCATAAAAAGCAAGTCTTTACAGCACCAAAATGAATTAATTGTTGGAATCCTGCACCTTACAGTTGATGGCACATTAGCAACCTTAAGCCAATGTGATGCTAATAGGTAGACCATCTTGTATATGATACAAACATGTTATTTCAATCTGACTTCCAGAGCTCTAGATGTGTGGGGAAGTCCTGAAGCCCTTGACAGAGAGCAGAAACTCAGGAAAGTGGAGGAGAGGGAGTATGAAGAAAGTAGGTATCCTCCACCCTGCATGTGCAGAACGTCTATACTAGCTCTGTTTAGTATGTGCGTTTTTCTTTTTGTAATCCAGCCTAGGCTGTGTTGAAGTGATTTTACATATTGACATGTAGCCCGTGGGTCCTATTTATTAGGTAACAACTGGAAGAGAACGGATTATCTTGGCTAGTCCAATAAGAAATGGCCATTTTAATTTTCTCCTCACTCCTTTTCACTGTCTTTCAGATATTTTCCAGAAGCAGCAGTTGCTAAAGGAGTACAAAGATTTCTGGGGAAACACGAAGGTGAGTTCAGGGTCTATGTGACCTGAAGCAATGTGATGTGGTTCCCTGTTGAAAGCCTTCAAGCTTAGCTAATATTTAAAGTGCAAATATATCCATGTTACACATTTTGACCAGAATTTCTGTGGTGTTCATTTATGGAGATCTACCAGGATATCTTGAGGATAGTTGCGTTTCTATCTTACTATCATATTAGCCATGCTATATATTTAGCCACAACCAAATTGATGGGGAGCCAGGATCTCCTGACCAGACTGAGTGTGATGGATTGAGAAATGGATACAGTACAGTGGTTACTTGTCCTGCTGGCTGCTACCAAAAGCCAGAGCTGTCAAAATGTCCCTCACGTGGCCTTTGACCCAGTGCAGAGTTATTTAACCCACACAGCCCTGCATCACTGGTCTCGTGTGGCTCATTTGGTAGAGCATGGCACTTGCAATGCAAGGGTTGTGGGTTAGATGCCCGTTGTGGATCAGTACAACAAAATCTGAAAAATGTATGTACTCTGGATAAGAGCAGCTGCTGAATGACTAAAATGTAAAGACAAATAGATTTAACACGAAATGGTTTCATTCTCACCAACGATCATTGACACAGTGCCTCTGGTATTTTTCAGTTTTTTATTTTTAATACATTTGCATACATTTCTAAAAACCTGTTTGCTTTGACATTATGGGGTATTGTGTGTTGATTTGAAGGGGGGGGGGGTGTATGTGATACATTTTAGAATAGGGCTGTAATGTAACAAGGTGGAAAAGTCAAGGGCTCTGAATACTTTCTGAAGGCACTGTATATGAAGGGCTGTGATGGGCAGTGTTTTTGCATTATTTCACTTTTTATTTTTTGTAAAGTTTTCTGGAAGTAGATATTTCTGTAGGACTCTATTCTGAGGATTTTCAATTCATGTCTTAATCCAAAGTATTTTTATTTCTGAATTAATTTAGAATGGAATTTAACCTATTGTTTTCTCAAATCATAATTCTGATATAGAAGACATTATCTCTAGTAGGCCTGATCTTTTCTCTCTCGTATGTCATGCAGCCCCGATCAGGCAGCAAGAGGGCGACATTTTCACAAGGGCCGGGGAAGGTTGTGTTGGTGGCCATATGCATGTAAGTCTCCTTTTCCCTGTCCTGTGTTCCCCCTCACAGAATAGTGTCTCATTACTTTTGTTATACCCTACTGTTTAGGTGGTCTTCACGAACCCCCCCCCCCCCAAAAAAAAACTTGGTAATTATTCTTATGCATGCCAGAATTATTTTACTGTAGTTGAATTACAATTTCTTCAGCCAGGAATTCAAATGTGATTTAAAGTACAAGTTGAACAGGGCCAGGGGTAGGTTCTCACACAAGACACTGTTGGTCTATTGGATTAGAGCTATTGAGTTAACAGGCATGACATGGTCAGATGAGGGACTCTACTTTATCTGTTCATTAACCCCTGTGTCATGCAGGAAGATCTTAGTATAGTTAATTTACAAGAGACACAGTATGGGTCTTAACTCTGTCTGGATACATCCTCAGTCCAAGTCATTGATATCAGTAGATGCATTGAGTTGGATATTATGCTCAATCATGCAAAGAAAAGGAAGTAAACCGAAACGTTCTATATTTTAACACCGGCCATTGAATTGTACATCAGAGAGCGTGAACTTAACTCGCCCTATGTGCAACTACTTTTATTGTCCTCTCTGATTGATGTGAATAGGTTTTAAGGTTGAGTCTGTTGCTCTCTCTGCCCTCAGTAATGGACTGAATTTCTTCTTCAAGCTCCTGGCTTGGGTGTACACTGGATCAGCCAGCATGTTCTCAGAGGCCATTCACTCCCTGGCTGACACCTGCAACCAGGTCAGATGCAGTGGCTATGTCCCAATTATCTCTCCTTCCTCCCAAAGTGTGCCCTTGTTCACTCGCCTTCGCTGATTTGAAAGGTAATGACTGGTATCAAAAATATTGTGTAAAATCCCATGATCCCATGCCTCAATCAATCCCATGCTTTGAGATTTGTGGGAAGTAGTGAATGAGTGCACACTTCAGGATGAAATAGATTGAGACGTGCCCTCTCCAAATCCACTGGCTACCAAGAAGTTCACATATCATCACATACCCTGATATTGCAATGAGTTAGAATTCCCTGATTAATAGTTGGTCCCATCCCTGATTGCAATGCTAAAGTGTTTAAATGTCGACTGTCTTAAAAGCCAGAGCTGGAATGTACTGTATGATAGTCGTTGTAAACAATGTGTCATACAACGTATATTTTGAAGGCAGCCGGTTTGATTTACAGCTCATCCCCCTCTCCTGCAGGCTCTTCTTGCAATCGGCATCAGCCAGTCTGTCCGGAACCCTGACGCTGTCCACCCGTAAGCACCACACCACCATTAAATTATACATGTGTGTGTGTGTGTGTGTGTGTCTCTTCCGGGGGGGTGTGAGTGCTGGTATAAAACATGTTTTCTCCTCTGACTTAAGATATAGCTTCTCCAACATGCGCTACATCGCCTCGGTCATCAGTGGCGTGGGCATTTTCATGATGGGAGCGGGTCTCTCTTGGTACCACGGCATCATGGGACTGCTGCACCCACAGCCAATCGAGTCTCTGCTTTGGGTGAGTGGCCACATTGTTACTGCTGCTGAGGGGGATCAGTTTGGGCATGACCACGTGCAGAATAGCTCATCTTAATCACATACTGTAAATAAGTAGCTATTTGGGATGCAAGATTTGTACAATTAAAAGATTTAGATGCACTATTGTAAAGTGGCTGTTCCACTGGATGTCATAAGGTGAATGCACCAATTTGTAAGTCGCTCTGGATAACAGCGTCTGCTAAATGACTTAAATGTAAATGTAAATGTACAATTGACTCTGCACAGTCCGACTGCAATGTTGTCAGTATCAAACATTCGCATACTCTTTGACTGAATTAACTGTTACCTCTTGTTTTTTTGCTAAAGTGGTTGATAGAACTGTGCTTTAGGAACGATGTCCCTCTTGATTTGTTGGTTTGTGTTTTTGTCTCTTGCAGGCTTACTGCATCTTGGCAGGATCTCTGGTCTCAGAAGGAGGTATCTTATGGTCTGAAGTTACGATCTATCACCCTCTGGGACTGTATTCATCAAGTGTCTCAGAGTACGAGTTCTGATTTGGTATCAGTTTTGCCTTATAGGTCAATATGAATAACATGACCTGGAGAGGGGTGGGACTGATATGTACTTGTAGTTAAAATGGTTATAATGCAGTACACGTGTTCAATAGGAAGGGACGCTGACTGTTCTATGGAACCCATGAAGTCAATGTTTCTTTTTGCTTCTTCTCCCTCACTCTCAGCAACACTGCTAGTGGCCATTAATGAAATTAAAAAGAGTGCAGGCCAGCAAGGAGTGTTCTTCTCCGAATATGGTTTGTACCATGCATATTTATTTTGTCACCTTTTTTTATTTTATTTGACGTACCGGTATGCATCAAACTACTTACCCAGCGCCAAGGCATCCTAAGTTTTAACATACTCCCGTCTTAATTCCAAATAATTTTACACGGTAGTTGTTAGCATGTATTCCAGTGCATGTTGCTAAGTCAATGCTTCTGTAAGAAAGTTATCTGCATGCCATCCCTTACAATATGTATGTAAATCAGTAGTTATTGTGATCAGTGAAGCAGTATGTTTTCATGTGCAGTAATGCAGAGCCGAGACCCCAGCACTAACGTGGTGCTGCTGGAGGACTCTGCTGCTGTGCTGGGAGTGATCATGGCCTCCAGCTGCATGGGGCTCACCTCGCTCACAGGTACGCATGCACGCGGGTACGCACTAGAGTTCAGGTATTTTTATTTTATTTTTAAAATGTATTTGTAATAATGACAATTACAACAATACTGAATGAACACTTATTTTAACTTAATATAATACATAAAATGTATTTGGCCTCAAATAAATAATGAAACATGTTAAATTTGGTTTAAATAATGCAAAAACAGTGTTGGAGAAGAAAGTAAAAGTGCAATATGTGCTATGTAAGAAAGCTAACATGTAAGTTCCTTGCTCAGAACATGAGAACATATGAAAGCTGGTGGTTCCTTTTTAAGTCTTCAATATTCCCAGGTAAGAAGTTTTAGGTTGTAGTTATTATAGGAATTATAGGACTATTTCACTCTATACCATTTGTATTTCATTAACCTTTGACTATTGGATGTTCTTATAGGCACTTTAGTATTGCCAGTGTAACAGTATAGCTTCCGTCCCTCTCCTCGCTCCTCCCTGGGCTCGAACCAGGAACACAACGACAACAGCCACCCTCGAAGCAGCATTACCCATGCAGAGCAAGGGAAACAACTACTCCAGGTCTCAGGGCGAGTGACGTTTGAAACGCTATTAGCGCACGCTAACTAGCTAGCCAGTTCACTTCGGTTACACCAGCCTCATCTCAGGAGTTGATAGGCTTGAAGTCATAAACTTGAAGCATTGCGAAGAGCTGCTGGCAAACGCAGGAAAGTGCTGTTGGCATCCCTAAGTCTAAATATTGCTGTTACATTGTACAACCTTCAATGTTGTGTCATAATTATGTACAATTCTGGCAAATTAATTACCTCCTTTGTTAGGAATAAATGGACTTCACACAGTTCGCAATGAGCCAGGCGGCCCAAACTGCTGCATATACCCTGACTCTGTTGCACGGAATGCAAGAGAAGTGACAATTTCCCTAGTTATAAGAAATTCATGTGCTTTTTTTTCGCAAATGCGCTTGTTGAATCATCACCGTTTGTTGAAGTAGGCTGTGATTCAATGAGATATTAATAGGCACCGCATCGATTATATGCAACGCAGGACATGCTAGATAAACTAGTAATATCAACCACGTGTAGTTAACTAGTGATTATGTCAAGATAAGTTTAATGCTAGCTAGCAACTTACCGTGGCTTCTTGCTGCCCTCGCGTAACAGGTAGTCAGCCTGCCACGCAGGCTCCTCGTGGAGTGCAATGTAAGGCAGGTGTTTAGAGCGTTGGACTAGTAACCGAAAGGTTGCAAGATCGAATCCTCGAGCTGACAAGGTACAAATCTGTCGTTCTGCCCTGAACAAGGCAGTTAACCCACCGTTCCTAGGCCGTCATTGAAAGTAAGAATGTGTTCTTAACTGACTTGCCTACTTAAATAAAGTTGTAAAGGAAGAAAAAAACGACCTGTGTCCAAAAATACAGATTTACCTATTTTGTTATGAAAACTTGAAATCGGCCATTCCGAGTACGCAGGCAGGCACACACACTGGTACGCACACACCCACAGGTATCGCAGGTACATGTGCACGCGCAGGTACAGGTGCACGCGCAGGTACAGGTGCACGCGCAGGTACACGTGCACACGCGCCTCATCTCACTCACCGGTACACACACCTACACAGAGACGTTACTCATTTCCTCACATGTCGACACTACTCCCAGGTGCGCTGGCGCACGAACTGACGCACAAGCGCTGGCGCACGAACTGACGCACAAGCGCTGACGCACGAACTGACGCACAAGCGCTGACACACGAACTGACGCACAAGCGCTGGCATACGCACGCACTGACGCACAAGCGCTGGCATACGCACGCACTGACGCACAAGCGCTGGCATACGCACGCACAGGTACGCACAAGCGCTGGCATACGCACGCACAGGTACGCACAAGCGCTGGCGCACGCACAGGTACGCACAAGCGCTGGCGCACGCACAGGTACGCACAAGCGCTGGCGCACGCACAGGTACGCACAAGCGCTGGCGCACGCACAGGTACGCACAAGCGCTGGCGCACGCACAGGTACGCACAAGCGCTGGCGCACGCACAGGTACGCACAAGCGCTGGCGCACGCACAGGTACGCACAAGCGCTGGCGCACGCACAGGTACGCACGCACAGGTACGTACGCACGCACAAGCACTGGCACGCACAAGCATGTATGCATGCGCAGGCACAGGTACACACGCACAGGTACGCACGCACAAGCGCTGGCACGCACAAGCGCTGGCGCACGCACGCACAGGTACGCACGCACAGGTACGCACGCACAGGTACGCAAGCACTGGAGCACACGCAAGCACTGGCGCACGCGCAGGTACAGGCGCAGGCACGCTACTCATTTCCTCACATGTCGACACTACTCCCAGGTGCTCACACACCCGCGGGCCCCTCCAGTGGGACAACATTAAATAACTGACGCACAAGCGCTGGCGCACGCACAGATACACACGCACAGGTACGTACGCACGCACAAGCACTGGCACGCACAAGCACGTACGCACGCGCAGGCACAGGTACGCACGCACAGGTACGCACACACAAGCGCTGGCACGCACAAGCGCTGGCGCACGCACGCACAGGTACGCACGCACTGGAGCACGCGCAAGCACTGGCGCATGCACATGCACGCACAGGCACGCACGAGCACAGGCACGCACGAGCACAGGCACGCACGAGCACAGGCACGCACGAGCACAGGCACGCACGAGCACAGGCACGCACAAGCACTGGCACGCACACACAGGTACGCACACACAGGTACACGTACGCACGCGCCTCATCTCACTCACCGGTACACACACCTACACAGAGACGCTACTCATTTCCTCACATGTCGACACTACTCCCAGGTGCTCACACACCCGCGGGCCCCTCCAGTGGGACAACATTAAATAACTTGAGTTCTCGAGTTACCCAAACAGTAACCCAGCTGTCTGAATTCTCTGACCAGTCAAATACTTAATAGTACCAATGTTGTAACAACAGTGTGAACCAGTGCTGTGTATTCTGAAATATATAC
Source organism: Oncorhynchus keta (assembly GCF_023373465.1). Taxonomy (NCBI): domain Eukaryota; kingdom Metazoa; phylum Chordata; class Actinopteri; order Salmoniformes; family Salmonidae; genus Oncorhynchus; species Oncorhynchus keta. The sequence goes on from NC_068425.1 coordinate 107,938, forward strand.
ACAGTACTATCATCCTATGTAGCCTACAAATGCAGATGACCTGACTATCCATAGTCAATCCGCAACTCCTTATTTAGTCTGCATATATTGTGAATAGGGTACCATTTGAGACCTAGACTAACTCTCTCTTTCCATGGTGCCCTGTGCCAGGTAAACGCTCCTGGGTGTCGTGTCAGCCTTCCTCATCTACACAAACACGGAGGCCCTGCTGGGACGCTCCATCCAGGCCGAACACGTCCAGAAACTCACAGAGTTCCTGGAGAATGATCCCGCTGTCCGGTTAGTCAGTGGCTGCCATGTGTCCCAGGGTCGTTTTCATAAGGGAAAGGGGGATACCGAGTCAGTTGTCCAACTGAAATGTCTTCCGCATTTAACCCAACCCTCTGAGTCAGAGAGGTGCGGGGAGCTGCCTTAATCGACATCCAAGTCTTCCTGCACAAGGCCAGAATGACAGATTATGTTGTCAGCTCAGGGATTCAATCCAGCAACCTTCCTGTTGCTGGCCCAAAATTGCTGTTAGGTCAGTGGCGCTCCAGCCTCAGGCCTCTCTATCCCTGTACCAGGGTTATGTTCATTAGGCACCAAACTGAAGAAAAACAGAGTGGGACTACCTTGACATCGTCCAATAAACACTCCTTTTCATTTTCAGATGCAACGCAATTGAATTTTTCTGTTGCATGCCTCCTAATGACAATGACCCTGGTCTGTCCTGGCACACAATCAGTGCTCAGCACTGACCGCATAGAGTACCACAGTATGAGTCATAATACCCATACAACCTACATTTGAAGTCACAAGTTTACATACACCTTAGCCAAATACATTTAAACTCAGTTTTCACAATTCCTGACGTCCGTTAGGATCACCACTTTATTTTAAGAATGTGAAATGTCAGAATAATAGGAGTGATTTTATTTCAGCTTTTATTTCTTTCATCACATTCCCAGTGGGTCAGAAGTTTACATACGCTCAATTAGTATTTGGTATCATTGCCTTTAAAATGTTTAACCTCATAGTCCTCATAGGTGTCTGATGTGTTCACCATCTGGCAGTCTGACGGACAAGTCTTGGTTTGGCGGATGCCAGGAAAAACGCTACCTGCCCCAATGCATAGTGCCAACTGTAAAGTTTGGTGGAGGAATAATGTTTTGGGGCTGTTTTACATGGTTCGGGTTAGGCCCCTTACTTCCAGTGAAGGGAAATCTTAACGCTACATTTAGGGTTGCACATTTTGGGGAATATTCAGAGGTGGAGACTTTCCGTGGGAATTAACAGGAATGTATGCAATTAATACCATTTAAATGTGATTTTTTTTTTGTCATTGAATATATTTATCATATGGAGACAAACAAACCGTTTACCTTATCATAAGTAGACATAATTGCAAATGATTAAATTCTTCCAATAGAAATAAAAAATATAGTTATGAATTTAACTTTAATTAAATTAGTTGACATCACATGGGATTTCACTGAACAACAAAAGGGAATATTGAATAATCCCCAATGATCCATTGCATATCCCAAAAACATTTTCCACATCTGTGAAATGATGGTCTGGAAACTAAAGATGTGGATGTCTTCCTCTCAGGCTTCCATGTCTTCTCCCTGGACCTCCTCATTGTCCACCTCCTTGAGGCCTCAGGGTCTGATCATCTTCACTGTCACTTTCCAACCTTGTTGAGTAGGGCTTTTTGTCAGGCTCAAAAAGCCTCAAATTTCCCAACAATCTTTCAATCCTTGTATTGGTCAGCCTGTTGCGTGCTTTGGTGTGTATGTTCCCAAACAAGGACCAGTTGCGCTCTTAGGCGGCTGATGTTGGTGGGATTTGGAGGATGGAGGCAACAGGGGAAAGAGCCTCAGATGCAAAAAGTCCCTTCCACCAAGTGGGTGATGAGATGTTGGCACGACTGCCATATTGCATCTCCATCCCAAAGCCCTTGCTTGGAAGTGTACTTCGCCAGACTGCCAAGAACCTTGCCCTCATCCAGACCAAGGTCCGTGCTCTTGTAGAATACTGGTTGAGGGGTGGAGATGATGTAGTTAATTATTCCTTGCCCACGGATAGTCGACCACCCGTCAGAGATGATTGCAATATTCTGCTTTCTCTATGACTTGCTTGACCTTCAGTTGAACTCTGCATCCAGCAAATGAGTAAATCAATCATGTCTGGTTGGTGGGTGTATGCTGGGTGAAGAACATGCATAAATCTCTTCCAATACACATTGCCTGTGAGCATCAGAGGTGAACCAGTTGCATACATTGAGTAAAAACTTCCAGGAGGACCATGAGTAGTTGCTATCGCTAAGGTGTCTGATTCATCATTTTCACCTCGAATAGAAGTAGAGGGACTTTTGTCAGATAATGCTTGTTGTGAGCGCTGAGGGAACTTTATGCACTTGGCCAGATGATTCTGCATCTTTGTTGCATTCTTCACATGATTTGGCACAGTATTTCCAAATGTACACAGCTTTTCCTTCGACATGAGCTGCAGTGAAATGTCTCCACACATCAGATAGTGCCCGTGGCATTTTCCTGTAAAGATGTTGTTGTTTTTTTATTGTAAAAAATATCAAATACAGTTCAATAAACAGATACATAGTTAAGCAGTTTGTTTAAACAACTCCTTTTGTAAGATGTTTTAATTCACCAGCTTACCAATAGGTTTCATTTGAACTCAGTTAGCAGGCTCAAGCAAGCTAAAATGCACATGGTAGCAAAAACTAACTAATAGGAATTGTTAACAAGTTAGAAATGATTTGAACACACTTTGCTGTAGGCTACTATTTACTCGTTAACATTATGTATGTCACAGAATTATTTTCACCCCACCCAGCATTGTAGTCAAAACTTACCAGAAAGCATGTAGTACTTGGCTCAGACAGTGTAGTAGTGTGGGCTCAATAGCATCTCATTAGTGTGTGTGCAGGTTCTTGAGAATCAGCTGTTCATGTGATGGAAGAATGCACTGTGCATGCAGAGGGTTGCAATTCCATTGAATTGGGGATAGTTTAACCAAAACATTCCACAAGACCTAGAATTGCCTTGTGTATCCCACAAAAAAAGATTCACTGGTATAAGCAAACTATTTTGTTGAATTTATGCAAAATCCCCCAAATTCCCCCTTAACTTCCCGTGGAAATTTTCCAGAAATTTACCGTAAAGTTTCCGACCCTTTGCAACCCTAGCTACATTATGCCATGACATTCTGGACGATTCTGTGCTTTCAACAATTTGGGGACGGTCCTTTCCTGTTTCAGCATGACAATTCCCCAGTGCACAAAGAGGTCCATACAGAAATGGTTTGTTGAGATTGGTGTGAAATAACTTGACTGGCCTGCACAGAGCCCTGACCTCAACCCCATCAAACACCTTTGGGATTAACTGAAACGCTGACTGCGAGCCAGGCCCAACATCGGTGCTCGACCTCACTAATGCTCTTGTGGCTGAATGGAAGCAAGTCCCTGCAGCAATGTTCCAATGTCTAGTGGAAAGCCTTCCCAAAAGAGTGGAGGCTGTTTTTGCAGCAAAGCGGGACCAATTCCATATTAATGCCCATGATTTTAGAATGAAATGTTAGACAAGTGGGTGTCCACATACTTTTGGTCATGTAGTGTATTTCCTAAATACACTGCTCAAAAAAATCAAGGGAACACTTAAACAACACAATGTAACTCCAAGTCAATCACACTTCTGTGAAATCAAACTGTCCACTTAGGAAGCAACACTGATTGACAATAGATTTCACATGCTGTTGTGCAAATGGAATAGACAACAGGTGGAAATTATAGGCAATTAAGCAAGACGCCCCCAATGAAGGAGTGGTTCTGCAGGTGGGGACCACAGACCACTTCTCAGTTCCTATGCTTCCTGGCTGATGTTTTGGTCACTTTTGAATGCTGGCGGTGCTTTCACTCTAGTGGTAGCCTGAGACGGAGTCTACAACCCACACAAGTGTCTCAGGTAGTGCAGCTCATCCAGGATGGGACATCAATGCGAGCTGTGGCAAAAAGATTTGCTGTGTCTGTCAGCGTAGTGTCCAGAGCATGGAGGCGCTACCAGGAGACAGGCCAGTACATCAGGAGACGAGGAGGCCGTAGGAGGGCAACAACCCAGCAGCAGGACCGTTAACTCCGCCTTTGTGCAAAGTAGAGCAGGAGGAGCACTGCCAGAGCCCTGCAAAATGACCTCCAGCAGCATGTGTCTGCTCAAACGGTCAGAAACACTCCACGAGGGTGGTATGAGGGTATGACGTCCACAGGTGGGGGTTGTGCTTACAGCCCAACACCGTGCAGGACGGTTTTCAATTGCCAGAGAACACCAAGATTGGTAAATTCGCCACTGGCACCCTGTGCTCTTCACAGATGAAAGCAGGTTCACACTGAGCACATGTGACAGACGTGACAGTCTGGAGATGCCGTGGAGAACGTTCTGCTGCCTGCAAGACCCTCCATTATGACCGGTTTGGCGGTGAGTCAGTCATGGTGTGGGGTTGCATTTCTTTGGGAGGCCGCACAGCCCTCCATGTGCTCGCCATAGGTAGCCTGACTGCCATTAGGTACCGAGATGAGATCCTCAGACCCCTTGTGAGACCATATGCTGGTGCGGTTGGCCCTGGGTTCCTCCTAATGCAAGACAATGCTAGACCTCATGTGGCTGGAGTGTGTCAGCAGTTCTTGCAAGAGGAAGATATTGATGCTATGGACTGGCCCGCCCGTTCCCCAGACCTGGATCCAATTGAGCACATCTGGGACATCATGTCTCACTCCATCCACCAATGCCACGTTGCACCAAAGACTGTCCAGGAGTTGGCGGATGTCCAGGTCTGGGAGGAGATCCCTCAGGAGACCACCTCATCAGGAGCATGCCCAGGCGTTGTAGGGAGGTGATACAGGCACGTGGAGGCCACACACACTACTGAGCCTGATTTTGACTTGTTTTAAGGACATTACATCAAAGTTGGATCAGCCAGTGTGGTTTTCCACTTTAATTTTGAGTGTGATTCCAAATCCAGACCTCCATGGGTTGCTAAATTTGATGTCCATTGATAATTTTTGTGTGATTTTGTTGTCAGCACATTTAACTATGTAGAGAAAAAAGTATTTAAGAATATCTCATTCATTCAGATCTAGGATGTTATTCTAGTGTTCCCTTTATTTTTTTGAGCAGTGTACATTTATTTAGCTTATTTTTACTTAACTTTGATGCCTAAAGAAATATCTCTTGCGACCTGGTTTTTGCATGTTGTCGATCCCTGCAGTACGTGATCTGCTCTTGAAATGTATTAATGTTATTTAATACATGGTCAGTGACCATGCACAAAATAAATACTGCTGGGTTGGGTACATGGCTCATTTAAACCTGTGGTCTCTAATATAAAGGACATTTAAACCTGTGGTCTCTAATATATAAAGGACTTTTAAACCCGTGGTCTCTAATATATAAAGGACATTTAAACTGTGGTCTCTAATATATAAAGGACATTTAAACCCGTGGTCTCTGATATATAAAGGACATTTAAACCAGTGGTCTCTAATATATAAAGGACATTTAAACCCGTGGTCTCTAATATATAAAGGACATTTAAACCTGTGGTCTCTAATATATAAAGGACATTTAAACCCGTGGTCTCTAATATATAAAGGTAATTTAAACCCGTGGTCTCTAATATATAAAGGACATTTTAAACCCGTGGTGTCTAATATATAAAGGACATTTTAAACCGTGGTCTCTAATATATAAAGGACATTTAAACCCGTGGTCTCTGATATATAAAGGACATTTAAACCAGTGGTCTCTAATATATAAAGGACATTTAAACCCGTGGTCTCTAATATATAAAGGACATTTAAATCTCTAACTCTTTGTTTTTTGCTTTGACAAGGGCGATCCACGACGTGAAGGCCACAGACTTGGGGCTGAGTAAAGTGCGCTTCAAGGCTGAGGTGGACTTTGATGGGAGGGTGGTGACCCGCTCCTACCTGGAGAAGTAGGACATCAAACAGATCCTCAACGTAAGGCTAATGTAATGTAAGAAGTGTTTTAATCAAGAGTGTTTCTCACCATAGTTTATTTAGTACTTTTTGTCTTTCTGGTTTGGAGAGTTTGACATCCCTAGTAATCATCTGCACTGATAGCCATTGTACGATCGTTTAAAGCTTCAGTCTGGGATTTGTTTTTCACCCTAACAGTAACCCATTAGGTATACATCTGAGGGATGTTGCTGGGGAAATACTTTTATTTCAAACCGATTTTAATATTGTCATCAAATCAAACTTTATTTGTCACGTGCCGAATACAACAGGTGTAGAAATTACTGTGAAATGCTTACTTACAAGCCCTTAACCTCTAGTGACACCCCATCCCGTGAACGGGACCGTTGTCATCATCTGGCACTAATTAGCATAATGCAACGGACATAAATCTTCCTAGAAAATATTCCTATTCATGAAAATCACAAGTGAAATATATTAGAACACAGCTTAGCCTTTAATCACCCTGTCATCTCAGATTTTCAAAATATGCTTTACAGCCAAAGCTAGACAAGCATTTGTGTAAGTTTATCTATAGCCTAGCATAGCATTATGCCTTGCTAGCAGCAGGCAACCTTGTCACGAAAATCAGAAAAGCAATCAAATTAAATCGTTTACCTCTGCACTTCGGATGTTTTCACTCAAGAGACTCCCAGGTAGATAGCCAAAGTTCATTTTTTCCCCAAAATATTATTTTTGTAGGCGAAATAGCTCTGTTTGTACTTCACATTTGGCTGAGAAATCGACCGGAAATTGCAGTCACAACAACGCCCAAAAAATATTCCAAATTAGCTCCATAATATCGACAAACATGGCAAACGTTGTTTATAATCAATCCTCAAGGTGTTTTTCAAATATCTATTCGATAATATATCAACCGGGACAATTGGTTTCTCAGTAGAAGCTATTGCAATAATGGCTACCTCAATTTTACTCAAACTTCTCTGGGAGCATCAGGTGACCAATGAAGCCGCCTACGGGTATTCTTCAACATAAATGCGTAAAACTACGTCACAATGCTGTAGACACCTTAATCTGGTTGATAGGGACGCATCGGAACGCATGGCTTTCAAAAGATGAGTCACTTCCGGATTGGATTTTTCTCAGGCTTTCGCCTGTAACATCAGTTCTGTTATACTCAGACAATATTTTTACAGTTTTGGAAACTTTAGAGTGTTTTCTATCCTAAGCTGTCAATTATATGCTTATTCTAGCATCTTGTCCTGACAAAATATCCCGTTTAATTTGGGAACGTTATTTTTCCAAAAATGAAAATACTGCCCCCTAGTACCAACAGGTTAACCAACAGTGCAGTTCAAGAAGAGTTAAGAAAATATTTACGAAATAAACTAAAGTAACACAATAAAATAACAATAATGAGGCTGTATACAGGGGGGGTACTGAGTCAATGTGCAGGGGAACAGGTTAGTCAAGGTAATTTGTACATGTACGTAGGGGTAAAGTTACTGTGCATAGATAAACAGCGAGTGGCAGCAGTGTAAAAATAAGGTGGGTGTCAATGTATTAATTCTTCAACAGTTTTAAGGCTTGATGGTAGAAGCGGTTGAGCAGTTTGGTCCGCTTGCCGTGCGGTTGCAGAGAGAACAATCTATGACTTGGGTGACTGGAGTCCTTGACAATTTTTGGGACTTTCCTCTGACACTGCCAGGTATATAGGTCCTGAATGGCAGGACGCTTGGCCCCAGTGATGTACTGGGACTTACGCACTACCGTCCTGTAGCGCTTTTAGGTCAGATGCCGAGCAGTTGCCATACCAGGCGGTGATGCAACTGGTCAGGAAGCTCTCGATGGTGCAGCTGTAGAACCTTTTGAGGATCTGCTGACTCATGCCAAATCTTTTCCGTCTTCTGAGGGGGAAAATATGTTGTCGTGCCATCTTCATGACTGTATTGGTGTGTTTGGACCATGATAGTTTGTTGTTGATGTGGACACCAAGGAACTTTAAACTCTCGACCTGCTCCACTACAGGCCCGTCGATGTTAATGGGGGTCTGTTTCGGCCAGCTTTTTCCTTTAGTCCACGATCAGCTCCTTTTTGTTTTGCTCACATTGGAGGGAGAGGTTGTTGTCCTGGCACCATAATGCCAGGTCTCTGACCTCCCTATAGGTTTTCTCATCGTTGTCGGTCATCAGCAAACTTAATGATGGTGTTGGAGTCGTGTTTGGCCACGCAGTCGTGGGTGAACATGGAGTACAGTAGCGGACCAAGCACACACCCCTGAGGGGACCCCGTGTTGAGGATCAGCGTGCCAGACGTGTTGTTGCCAACCCTTACCACCTAGGAGCGGCCTGTCAGGAAGTCCAGGATCCAGTTGCAGAGGGAGGTGTTTATTACCAGGGTCCTTAGCTTTGTGGGTTCTATGGTGTTGAACTCTGAGCTATAGTCAACAGCATTCTCATATCGGTGTGTTCCTTTTCTCCAGGTGGGAAAGGGCAGTGTGGAGTGCAATTGAGATTGCGTCACCTGTGGATCTGTTGGGGTGGTATGCAAATTGTAGTGGGTTTAGGGTATCTGGGATGATGCTGTTGATGTGAGACACGGCAAGCTTTTCAAAGCACTTCATGGCTACCGACTTGAGTACGACAGGGCGGTAGTCATTTAGGCAGTTTACCTTTGCTTCCTTGGGCACAGGGACTATGGCGGTATGCTTGAAACATGTCGGTATTACACACTCCGTCAGGAAGAGGTTGAAATGTCATTGAAGACACTTGCCAGTTAGTCTGTGCATGCTTTGAGTACACGTCCTGGTAATTTGTGAATGTTGACCTGTTTTAGAGGTCTTGCTCACATCGGCGAACGTTATCACACAGTCATCCAGAACAGCTGTGGCTCTCATACATGCTTCAGTGTTGCTTACCTCAAAGTGTGCATAAAAGGCATTGAGCTCCTCTGGTAGGCTCGTGTCACTGGGCAGATCGCGGCTGTGTTTCCCTTTATAGGCCGTAATATTTTTAAAGCCCTGCCACATCCGACGAGCGTCCGATGGTGTAGGAGGATTCAATCTTAATCCTGTGTTGATGCTTTGCCTGTTTGATGGTTCTTCTGAGGGCTTAGCAGGATTTCTTATGCGTCCAGATTAGTGTCCCGCTCCTTGAAAGCGGCAGCTCTAGTCTTTAGCTCGATGCGGATGTTGCCTGTAATCCATGGCTTCTGGTTGGGATATGGATGTACGGCCTCTGGGGACAACGTCGTTGACGCACTTATTAACAAACCCGACGACTGAGATGGTATACTTTTCAATGCCATTGGATGAATCCCGGAACATATTCGAGTCTGTGCTAGCAAAACAGTCCTGTAGTGTAGCATCCCCGTCATCTGACCACTTCCGTATTGAGCTAGTCACTGGTACTTAGTCTTTTCTTGTAAGCAGGAATCGGGAGGATAGAATTATGGTCAGATTTGACAAATGGAGGGAGAACTTTGTATGTGTCACTTTTCTTTCTTTAGTTTTTTTTAAACCTTTTTATTTAACTGGACAAGTCTGTGGTCTTTGTAGTAAAGGTAGGCTTTTTAAAAAAAATTATCCCCCATCCCTCTGGTTGCTCATGTACATGCTGGTAGAAATGAGGTAAAACGGATTCAAGATGGCCTGCATTAGTCACCGGTCACTAGGAGTTCTGCTCCTGGATGAGCATTTTCTTGTTTGCTTATGGTGTTATATAGCTGGTTGAGTGTGGTCTTAGCTCCAGCATCGGTTTGTGGTGGAAAATAGACGGCTGCGAATAATATAGATGCGAACTATGTTGGTATATAGTGTGGTCTACATCTTATCATAAGGTACTCACAATAGTGAGTATGCAAAAAAGTATGCACAATATATCGGAGGGGAGGATATCGGAATCTGACTATATTAGCTAAAAATGCCAACATCTGCAGCGCCCCGATGTCTAGTTTAACGCTGATGTGCATACTTATGAGGTAATGACGCTATGAAAAACACAGCGTTACACAGAACAAAAGCAGAAAAATACTAAGCGCACTTCCACTTCCAACAACTAAACAAGTTTAAGCCGAGCAGTACTTGAAAGAGTAAGAAAATTTCAGCGAGACAACTCAAAGGCGAAATCCATTATACCCAAGATAATGGAATTCATTGCCCTTGACAATCAACCGTTCCCTGTTGTGGATGGTGTTGGTTTCTGCCAACTGGTCAAGTCCCGGTACACACTATTTTTCAGATGTTGCCCTGCCGGAGTTGCCCAGTATTGTTGAAATGCACATCTATGAGCTACTTGCTGTGGGTGTCGCTGACATTTGGACCAGCGACGTCAGCCCCATGATCATGCTGAGTCTGATGTCGTCGTCAAGTGGGTCGACGAGGATTTCGTACTGAGGAATTGCATGCTCAAGTATGTGCTGGTTCTCATACCGCTGCTGCCATTTCAATGACGTTTGAGAACGTTTGGACCTTGGAAACATGAACACACTCCTAGTGCCATTCGAACAGCTGACTCGAGAAAAAAGCAAATCAACTGCGTCTGCAGCAGACTTGATACCCTCTGTCATGGCATTGAAACGCCTGCTCAACAAAACTGCCGACACAAACCGTGGGGTTAATTTACAAAAGTACTCAAGGCTGTGAACAAGTGATTCGGGGGCATTCTCTCTGAGCCTCTACTGTGTCACCACCATGCTCGACGCTAGGTACAAGGACCGCTACGTCGATGCAGACAAACTGGGTTTACGTGAAACGTTACATACACAGCTGGACAAGATGGAAACGGACAGTGCGCACCGAGGAAGAAGGGCGACAGACAGCTGAAACTAAACTGCTTGACATGTATGATGAAAGCCTGGTTGAGAATGAAATGACTGAACAACAAAACAGCACAGCAAGTAAGTGAAAGAAATAGGTTTTAATTATGTTTTACTCGTTGTTTAGGTTCTAATTCTCAAAGAAAAAACTCAACGGACACTATGAAAGCGCAAACCAAGTTTATTCTTCCCAGTGGAGTCTCCACCTCACATCTGACCAACCATTTTATCTTTACTGCTAGGCAGGAAACTAAGTGATAAGGCCACAAACCTTTCTTTCTCTCTTAACATGACCTGACCTCAACCTCCATCACTAATCCACGGCTCTCTCCCCTTTCAATGGCTGCTACGTGATCGTTTTCCCTGCACTCAAAACATTCCAAGCTTAATTGCACACACTATACCTTCCTCATACAGATAACCATTTTAACTTCTGGTGGAGACCCACTAAACCTAAGCATTCAATATTTCAATAGGATACCTGATCAGAATCCATCATGGTAATGGGGAACAACAGTTGTCAGCTGTGCTAACATAATTGCAATAAGGTTTTCTAATGATCAATTAGCCTTTTTAAAATGAAAAACTTTGATTAGCTAACACAACGTGCCATTGGATCACAGAGTGACGGTTGCTGATAATGGACCTCTGTTCTCCTATGTAGATATTAAAAATGTTTAAAATGTATCTGCCGTTTCCAGCTACAATAGTCATTTTCAAAGTTAACTATGTATTTCTGATCAATTTGATATTTTAATGGCCAAAAAATGTGCTTTCTTTCAAAAACGAGGACATTTCTAAGTGACACTACCATTTTAAAAGTTCGGGGTATCTTCATTTTTGGGGGGGAGATGCAATGGATCTTTGGGATCATTCGATATTCCCTTTTATTGTTCAGTGAAATCATCCCATTTGAGGAGTCAACTCATTTAATTAAAGTTCTATTTTAACTAGTTTATTTCTATTGGAAGGATTTAATCATTTGCAGTTATGTCTACTTATAAGGTAAGGTAAAGGGTTTATGTTTCGGTCTCCATATGTTATGGTAAATATATCCAATGCAAAAAAAAACATTTACAATTTAAAAGGGTATTAATGTGTATGTATTTTGTTTAATTCTCTCTGAATATTCCCCGAAATGTGCAACCCTAGTTAGACCTGGGTCTAAGCTTTTGATGTTTGTTGTTAGCCCTAGTTTTGCTTAGCCCCATTCTATTTTTAAATACACAACATTCAACAACAACATTCAACGTGTTATATAGTAGTGGTTGAATATGAGTACCCACTAGGCAGTGTAGCCTAGTGGGTTAGAGCGTTGGACTAGTAACCGGAAGGTTGCAAGTTCAAATCCCTGAGCCGACAAGGTTCAAATCTGTCGTTCTGTCCCTGAACAGGCAGTTAACCCACTGTTCCTAGGCTGTCATTGAAAATAAGAATTTGTTCTTAAACTGACTTGCCTAGTTAAATAAAGGTAAAATAAAATTAAAATAAATAAATACATTTGTGTACTGGTGTTCAGTTCTGTATTTCATCACTAGGTGGAGGAGACATTGACCACATCACACCTTCAGTACTAACCTGTATGGTCTACCACTCTCTCTCATGAGCACCTACCAGCGAAAGAGATTTTTTTTCCCCCCCTAATTCTTTTCCATGCCCTATATGAACTTTTCCATTCCCTTTCTGAAGAAGGCCATTGAAGGCGGAAACGTTAATCTTTTAAACTTGTCTTAATAAAACTATTTTTATTAGTGAGCGAGCGTTGCGCTTTTCCCTGTCCAATGACAGTGATCAGAGCCAGAAATATCACTCAGGACATCACATTATCTTACAAGATGATGGTTGTCATTTATTCAATGCTTAAAAGAAGTTGTAAGATTTAATGCGTCCTGTTTTGTTGTCCCTCAACAGCAACGTAATCCAGAGGTACGGCACGTCGACCTGGACATTTTATAACACTACGACTCTACTCTAAGTTGTGCTACACCAAGAAGGAACTCGGGAGAAGAGCCAAGCCGACCTCTGCACTCTGCCACCAATCTCCCTCCCATCCTCTCCAACCAACTCATCAAGAAGTCTTACTGTAGAATAGTCCTGCATCACATAAGCACGAGGCACAGGTGCTGGGACAGTGATTTTATTTTTTCCATGCCTTTCTATGTTGATTTAACCATGCTGTTGTGAGGGTTTGACCGGAAACGGAGATATCGAAGACCCAAGGCATACCAGGTGTGGCAGTGACGACTGAGCTCTCAGCATTGTCTTGAAGTTGGACGTGGTCATAGTGCGTTGTCACTCTCAGGCAGTGGATGTACTGCCTTTGAATATAGTTTTCGTTCATAGACTTTTGTTCATGTTTCTGCGTGAAGTAAAACAATTCCGTAAAAAAATAATTACATTTACATTTAAGTCATTTAGCAGACGCTCTTATCCAGAGCGACTTACAAATTGGTGCATTCACCTTATGACATCCAGTGGAACAGCCACTTTACAATAGTGCATCTAAATCTTTTAAGGGGGGGGTGAGAAGGATTACTTTATCCTATCCTAGGTATTCCTTAAAGAGGTGGGGTTTCAGGTGTCTCCGGAAGGTGGTGATTGACTCCGCTGTCCTGGCGTCGTGAGGGAGTGTGTTCCACCATTGGGGAGCCAGAGCAGCGAACAGTTTTGACTGGGCTGGGCGGGAACTGTACTTCCTCAGTGGTACGGAGGCGAGCAGGCCAGAGGTGGATGAACGCAGTGCCCTTGTTTGGGTGTAGGGCCTGATCAGAGCCTGGAGGTACTGAGGTGCCGTTCCCCTCACAGCTCCGTAGGCAAGCACCATGGTCTTGTAGCGGATGCGAGCTTCAACTGGAAGCCAGTGGAGAGAGCGGAGGAGCGGGGTGACGTGAGAGAACTTGGGAAGGTTGAACACCAGGCGGGCGCGGCGTTCTGGATGAGTTGTAGGGGTTTAATGGCACAGGCAGGGAGCCCAGCCAACAGCGAGTTGCAGTAATCCAGACGGGAGATGACAAGTGCCTGGATTAGGACCTGCGCCGCTTCCTGTGTGAGGCAGGGTCGTACTCTGCGGATGTTGTAGAGCATGAACCTACAGGAACGGGCCACCGCCTTGATGTTAGTTGAGAACGACAGGGTGTTGTCCAGGATCACGCCAAGGTTCTTAGCGCTCTGGGAGGAGGACACAATGGAGTTGTCAACCGTGATGGCGAGATCATGGAACGGGCAGTCCTTCCCCGGGAGGAAGAGCAGCTCCGTCTTGCCGAGGTTCAGCTTGAGGTGGTGATCCGTCATCCACACTGATATGTCTGCCAGACATGCAGAGATGCGATTCGCCACCTGGTCATCAGAAGGGGGAAAGGAGAAGATAATAAAGATAAAGAGAATAATGTCTTTGAACTATTCAGAGTCAAACTGACCAGTATCACTAAGCAGTTATACATAAAGCTTATGAATCTACATAGAACCACACTCTCGCTGCAACAATTCCCTTATGAATGCAAATAATTATACAAGTACACTTAACAAAAGGAGCATGGAAGAGTTTTCTTGAGTATAAGTTTGAAGTAATGTAGAGTGTATATATTTTTTCTCCTTTATATTTTGAGGGGGGGAGTACCTATGCACACTGCAAAGCTGGCATCTCACCAGTTCATTGATTGACATTTTGAATTAATGTTCTAAGAATTGTGATTTTATATGTTAGAGTGAGCTGACTGATCTTGTCAGTCGTTTGCTGTCTCAACGGGCTTGTCAGCAAACAACAGATTTGTATGTTTTTTGCTCCAAAGATGAAGTGGTGCTCGAACACCCAGTCCGAGCGAACGTCCCCTCCTTTACCAGTGTAAATAATAGTGGGCTGGAGGTAGGCGTTTTTGTTTCAGCCTTTTGTGACCTAATACAACTCTGTTTTACCGTGGACAGTTCGGTGTAAAAACTAAGACGAGGACAAATGATACGTAATATTAATGCTCTGACTATCCACTAAAGATGGTTTGTTCAGCCATTGTCCCAACTTTGACCCTTCCAGCTTGATAATTCTGCTCCAGCCTGGGGTGTAATTCAGTGAGGTGAAACATTCACAACATTGCAGTTAAAAATGTCAGGAATAGAGCTGACATGATTTCTATTCATTATGACATAGCTGTGCTATGAAATTTATTTCTGTCTGAAAGTTCTGTAAAATGTCACCCTCCTGAACATACTTGTTGCATTCAGCGACTGCTTTTTAAAAAAAAATCTGTGCTCATGTCTGTGTTTGTAACAGACCGTCTGGCCAATATACAGCAGGTTGCAGGGACACTGCTGTAAGCATATACCCCAATGGTGAATACATACTTGGCTTTCTTTAGAAGTGGCCTGGAGTTGTTTCTGAATTGTCGGGTGTGTGTATGCAGTTGAAGTCGGAAGTTTACATATACAGCCATGGCCAAAAGTTTTGCGAATGACACATTCATTTTCACAGTCTGCTCCCTCAGTTTGTATGATAGCAATTTGCATATACTCCAGAGTGTTATGAAGAGTGATCAGATGAATTGCAATGAATTGTGAAGTCCCTCTTTGCCATGCAAATGAACTGAACCCCCAAAAAACATTTCCACTGCATTTCAGCCCTGCCACAAAAGGACCAGCTGACATGTCAGTGATTCTCTCGTTAACACAGGTGTGAGTGTTGACGAGGACAAGGCAGGAGATCACTCTGTCATGCTGATAGAGTTTGAATAACAGACTGGAAGCTTCAAAAGGAGGGTGGTGCTTGGAATCATTGTTCTTCCTCGGTCAACCATGGTTACCTGCAAGGAAACACGTGCCGTCATTGTTTTGTACAAAAAGGCTTCACAGGCAAGGATATTGCTGCCAGTAAGATTGTACCTAAATCAACCATTTATCGGATCATCAAGAACTTCAAGGAGAGCGGTTCAATTGTTGTGAAGAAGGCTCCAGGGCACCCAAGAAAGTCCAGCAAGCGCCTCGACTGTCTCCTAAAGTTGATTCAGCTGCGGGATCGGGGCACCACCAGCACAGAGCTTGCTCAGGAATGGCAGCAGGCAGGTGTGAGTGCATCTGCACGCACAGTGAAGCAAAGACTTTTGTAGGATGGTCAAGAAGGGCAGCAAAGAAGCCACTTCTCTCCAGGAAAAACATCAGGGATAGAATGATATTCTGCAAATGGTACAGGAATTGGACTGCTGAGGACTGGGGTAAAATCATTTTCTCTGATGAATCCCCTTTTCAATTGTTTGGGGCATCCAGGAAAAAAGCTTGTCCAGAAAAGACAAGGTGAGCGCTACCATCAGTCCTGTGTCATGCCAACAGTAAAGCATCCTGTGACCATTCATGTGTGCGGTTGCTCACAATTTTGACTAAGAATACAGCCATGAATAAAGAATGGTACAAACACATCCTCCGAGAGCAGTTTCTCCCAACAATCCAGGAACAGTTTGGTGACGAACTGTATGATGGAGCAACTTGCTATAAGGCAAAAGTAATAACTAAGTGGCCCGGGGAACAAAACATCGATATTTTGGGTCCATGGCCAGGAAACTCCCCAGACCTTAATCCCATTGAAGTTGTGGTCAATCCTCAAGTGGTGGGTGGACAAACAAAACCCCACAAATTTGGACAAACAAAACCCCACAAATTTGGACAAACTCCAAGCATTTATTATGCAAGAATGGGCTGCCATCAGTCAGGATGTGGCCCAGAAGTTAATTGACAGCATTCCAGGGCAGATTGCAGAGGTCTTGAAAAAGAAGGGTCAACACTGCAAATATTGACTCTTGCATCAACTTCATGTAATTGTCAATAAAAGCATTTGACACTTATGAAATACTTGTTACTATGGAATACTGAGGTATAATTACATCTGACAAAAATATCTAAAGACACTGAAGCAGCAAACTTTGTGGAAGTTAATATTTGTGTCGTTCTCAACTTTTGTCCACGACTGTACTTTGGTTGGCGTCATTAAAACTAGTTTTTCAACCACTCCCACAAATTTCTTGTTAACAAACTGTCGTTTTTGCAAGTCGGTTAGGACATCTACTTTGCATGACAAGTAATTTTTCAAACAATTGTTTTGTCAGATCATTTCACTTATAATTCACTGTATCACAATTCCAGTGGGCCAGACGTTTACATACACTAAATTGACTGCCTTTTTTAAACAGCTTGGAAGATTCCAGAAAAGTATGTCATGGCTTTAGAAGCTTCTGATAGGCTAATTGACATAATTTGAGTCAATTGGAGGTTTACCTGTGGATGTATTTCAAGGCCTACCTTCAAACTCAGTGCCTCTTTGCTTGACATCATGGGAAAATCAAAAGAAATCAGCCAAGAGTTTCTAAACGCCTGAAGGTACCACATTCATCTCTACAAACAATAGTATGCAAGTATAAACACCATGGGACAACACAGCTGTCATAACGCTCAGGAAGGAGATGTGTTCTGTCTCCTAGACATTAACGTACTTTGGTGCGGAAAGTGCAAATCAATCCCAGAAGAACAGAAAAGGACTTTGTGAAGATGCTGGAGGAAACGGGTACTAAAGTATCTATATCCACAGTAGAATGAGTCCAATATCGACAAACTGAAAGGCCGCTCAGCAAGGAAGAAGCCACTGCTCCAAAACCGCCATAAAATAGCCAGACTATGGTTTGCAACTGTACATGGGGACAAAGATCATACTTTTTGGAGAAATGTCCTCTGGTCTGATGAAACAAAAATAGAACTGTTTGGCCATAATGACCATTGTTATGTTTGGAGGAAAAGGGGGATGCTTGCAAGCCGAAGAACACCATCCCAACCGTGAAGCATGGTAGTGGCGGCAGCATGTTGTGGGGGTGCTTTGCCGCAGGATGGACTGGTGCACTTCACAATACAGATGGCATCATGAGGGAGGGAAGTTGTGGATCTATTGAAGCAACATCTCAAGACATCAGTAAGCAAGTTAAAGCTTGGTCGCAAATGGGTTTTCCAAATGGACAATGACCCCAAGCATACTTCCAAAGTTGTGGCAAAATGGCTTAAGGACAACTAAGTCAAGTTATTGGAGTGGCCATCACAAAGCCCTGACCTCATTTCCATAAATATTTTGTGGGCAGAAAAACTATAGAAGCATGTACTAGGAAGGAGGCCTACAGACCTGACTCAGTTACACCAGCTCTGTCAGGAGTAATGGGCCAAAATTCACCCAACTTATTGTGGGAAGCTTGTGGAAAGCTACCTGAAACATTTGACCCAAGTTAAATTATTTAAAGGCAATTGCTACCAAATACTAATTCAGTGTATGTAAACTGCTGACCCACTGGGAATGTGATGAAAGAAATAAAAGCTGAAATAAATCATTTTCTCTACTATTATTCTGACATTTCACATTCATAAAATAAAGTTGTGATGCTAACTGACCTAAAATGGGGACATTTTTTACTAGGATTAAATGTCAGGGATTGTGAAAACTGAGTTTAAATGTATTTGGCTAAGGTGTATGTAAACTTCCGACTTCAACTGTGTGTGTGTGTGTATCTGTTGATTATGTAAGATTTATCTTTGGTTATGGAATAACTGCTGAAGGACTTCAAATAAATACATTTATGAACATGTATCTTTGTTGTTGGCATTTCCCTACGCTTCAATTTATCTGCCAACTAATTTAAATTATCTGAAAAGTATGTCATGCAGATTGGTGTTCATTGGCTATGTGCGCATCTTCATTGCCTTTGGATGAATGTGGGCAATTGGACTTTGCAGTTATCGGAATGAGGCTCTGGAAACGATAAGAAAAATCAGTGGCCTATATGGTGACGTCAATAAACAGTCATATTCAACCAGGCATTAACCAACCATTGAGAAACATCGCTCAGCATCGCGGCAGGACCAAGTAGGCTTCTCCGACGGAGAAACAATTGACAACTATGGCACATCAGAAAATGCTGAACAAGGACAACGACATTCAATGTTTTTTGTTATTGAATGTCGTGTAACATGTTTAAACAGGCTTTGAGAGTGGGCGCGCATCAACGTCATGCCATTCCCAAGTCCGTTGTGCTTCTGCCCATCTTGTCATTGTCGTGTCTCCTTTTCTCCCTTAATAATAGGTAATATAATGCGTTTTTAATGTGGGATTAACAGTGCCTATACAACAGCATGATTACATATGTATTGTATTGCAAACCTGTAGGAAATAATCAAAGGCGCACACTCTTGAGATAATCAACTGTTATCAACATATGCGTAGGCCTATAGCAACGCCACCAACAAACTGTTGATAGGTTGGTTATGCTACAGGCTAATGATATGGCCAATGCATTGTTAGAATTTTTATTCGCCGTTTTTCTCTCCAAGATCGAACCTACACATGGGGGAGCAATAGACCGTGATCGGGCATGCTATTAGGTTTCTTTCATCTCCACGACCCAATGTCCTTACATTATTCCACAATCTTAGATTGTGATTAAGAATCTATTAAATAAATTGGATTATGCTACACATCCCACCGAATGTATCAGCCGCTGTCGAGTAGGGAAAAAATTATTAGCTTGTGTGTGGCATCTATTAAAAGTCGTGTTGAGAGTGAAAGTGATGCCTTGCTCGTTGCTTTTAGCTTCTCTACAGTGCTGCCTTGTAGAGTCATGTTCAAGCAGCATTGTACAGGGCTATGACAGCGTAGAGATCCTCGCGGTGGAGATGCTTTTCTCCATATTTTTTTGTCACTGGATGGCAGCCAGACCGAGAGTGATGACACCCATCCAAACAAATGGACTCAACACAGTATAATTGTGTTACTCTAAACATGAAAGTGTGATATTGGCTTTTTACAATCTGCTATTGAGTTGCAAGGTGCTATTGATGTATAAAGAAAGTGTACTCAAAGCAGTGTGGTGCACACAAGTCTCAGACACAACTCTGTAAATGGGTCCCTCTTCTTTATCCTCAGGGTAAGAGATGGAGTTGCAATCAAAGTCCTTTCTGTGGCCAGAATATTTGAATGGAAACCTAACTAGGATAAATCTGTTGGTGACATATACATTATTAAGCTGCCTAACAGTAAGCTTGGTTACTCAGTGGTCCTGATGCCTAACATCCTATGTCTATGGAATCTTATGCTTCCATTGTTTCCATGCACACATTTCCAATACTATTAAACTGGAATTTGCTTTAAATGCTTCCTCTATTTTATGACTAAGGAAAGCGCTTTTCTCTCATCCTAATAAACATGTATATTTTATTCTACCAGAGCTAGTATTATTATCCCTTTATTTTAGCTACATTTATTTAAGTGGAGTGGCCCAATAAAGTGTACACACAATACTTTACTTTCCCTCTCTGCTCTATCTTGATCCATGTAGGCCATAGGATTAGTGATGAAAGCTTAATTATTTAACAAACTACAGGTCACCACTACACGGTTACATATCAGTGATTGTCTTACACCTCAATGACCAACCCTAGATCATCCTGGTGGAGTCCTAGACTGACCTTGTATTTTTCTGTTCAACTTATTGGTTCCATTTAAATGGGGAAGGTCACAGCTTGATACATTTTAGGACAGGCTGATGAATTCAAACTTTCAAATGTGTAATTGATCAACTAAGTGTACATGTGCCACAGATAAAACCCATTTAAAGACTTATATTTTCTTGAAAACACAATTTTATTGACAATCTCCCATGGAGGATAAACCATGGTGTGAAAAATCAAGTCTTATCTCTGACACAGTCCAATCCGTACAGTGTCCATATTAGGACAGCCTCAGTCTCGCTAGGACTTGTTTGTATTTCTGGCTGTCCTAATTATGGACACCATACATTGTGTGGGCTTGGGGAAAGGGGATATTTCGATCAGGCACTTAGAGTCATCATTGGCTGCAGCTGGAACAGGGCTGCAGGCCATTCTCGTTGCACCAGGTGCACTTCAGGGCTTTGAACGACTCTGTGAAGCAGTTGCGGAAAACTGACAACTTGCTACCATGGCACATGGGGCACGGGACGAAGGCAAAGCCCCCACAGGTCTGGCACGTGTGGGGGTGCTGTACTCTCTGGGGGAAAACACACACACGAAAAACATTGTGAGAGCAAAATTGTTATAATACTTGTAATAGCATCAAATGGCTGTTTTATGCAATTGAATAGAGGGTTCTTATAACTATTGTGTCTGTGTGAACTGAAAGCGAGCCTCTGGGAGATTTAACACTGACAGAAGATGTACTATGTCTTTGGGTGATAAGCCTAACAAGACCTCATTCCATAGCATGCGTTAATGTGTCTGTACTGGGGTACCAGGGGGAGATGGCTCCAGTATGGAGTTGGGGGCCAGACCCTGGTCCTCTACACAATGAGAACAGTCTTGACAGCAGATACTGTCTGCTGTGAATTATTAGTGACCCATTCCGTACATCTGTTGTTTGTCATGAACATCCAGGGGGATGGACTTTGGTATAAAATGCTATGGCTCAAATCCGCTCGTTGGGTTCTCAACGAATCACCTATGGAAGGGTCATTGACAAGCTCCAATAATTCCACGACACAAGTTATGCCACTGGCTGAATTGAAAGCTAATTAGCATAGTGCTGTAGTGTATGTAAGGGTTTGTGTGCATCGTTGTATGCCTAATTGGGTTTTTTACTTTCAAAGCTTGTCAACATGGCCTTGTATTCTTCTGTTATTTTCCCTGATAGGAAAGGTGTTACAAATTCCCTGCCGGTGACTGTTATCAGCACCTCACAACCCTGAGCTGCACATTCCACTACCCATCCCCCACACTTGAAGCCTGAGAGTCTCGATGGTACCATAAACATGCCTCTCAAACTCTCCCTGACCTGTGCCACGATACGTTGCTAGGGATGTTACTAGGGGGCCAGACATCTGCCCATCCTCTTGACTATACAGATCACACAATACTTGCAGTCTCCCTCAAGCAGCATCTCTGTCTCTGCCTGTCAACAACTCAGTCATATCTCTGGACTTGTGCGATGGTGTGTGTTGTGTGACACGTATATATTGTTCTAAATAGTTAGTTCAGGAATTATATATAATTTATACAGTCCTTTATTAACCTCACACTCAACGTCAGCAAAACTAAGGAGATGATTGTGGACTTCAGGAAACAGCAGGGAACACCCCCCTATCCACATCGATGGAACAGTAGTGGAGAGGGTAGTAAGTTTTAAGTTCCTCGGCGTACACATCACAGACAAACTGAATTGGTCCACCCACACAGACAGCATCGTGAAGAAGACGCAGCAGCGCCTCTTCAACCTCAGGAGGCTGAAGAAATTTGGCTTGTCACCAAAAGCACTCACAAACCTCTACAGATGCACAATCGAGAGCATCCTGTCGGGCTGTATCACCGCCTGGTACGGCAACTGCTCCGCCCACAACCCTAAGGCTCTCCAGAGGGTAGTGAGGTCTGCACAACGCATCACCGGGGGCAAACTACATTATTCATCTCATATGTATACGTATATACTGTACTCTATATCATCTACTGCATCTTTATGTAATACATGTATCACTAGCCACTTTAACTATGCCACTTTGTTTACATACTCATCTCATATGTATATACTGTACTCAATACCATCTACTGCATCTTGCCTATGCCGCTCTATACCATCACTCATTCATATATCTTTATGTACATATTCTTTATCCCCTTACATTTGTGACTATAAGGTAGTAGTTTTAGAATTGTTAGCTAGATTACTTGTTGGTTATTACTGCATTGTCGGAACTAGAAGCACAAGCATTTCGCTACACTCGCATTAACATCTGCTAACCATGTGTATGTGACAAATACAATTGGATTTGATTTGTGATATCATATGTACAGTATATTCATTGCCTTTCATTTCCTTAAACAGAACTTTTCCCACTTTTAATCCCCATGTCCATCTTCCTCAGTGGGTTCAAATACAGTGTCTTGCGAAAGTATTCATCCCCCTTGGCGTTTTTACTATTTTGTTGCATTACAACCTGTAATTCAAATAGATTTTTATTTCATGTAATGGACATACACAAAAATAGTCCAAATTGGTAAAGTGAATTGAAAAAAATTACTTGTTTAAAAAAAATGTAAAAAACATTTAAAAGGGAAAAGTGGTGCGTGCATATGTATTCACCCCGTTTGCTATGAAGCCCCTAAATAAGATCTGATGCAACCAATTACCTTCAGAAGTCACATAATTAGTTAGATTGCACACAGGTGGACTTTATTTAAGTGGGACATGATCTGTCACATGATCTCAGTATATATACACCTGTTCTGAAAGGCCCCAGAATCTGCAGCACCACCAAGAAAGTGGCACCATGATGACCAAGAAGCTCTCCAAACAGAGGGAAAAAGTTGTGGATAAGTACAGATCAGGGTTGGGTTATAAAAAAATATCAGAAACTTTGAACATCTCATGGAGCACAGTTAAATCCATTATTAAAAAAAATGAAAGAATATGACATCACAACAAACCTGTCAAGAGAGGGCTGCCCACCAAAACTCACAGACCAGAGGGCATTAATCAGAGAGGCAACAAATAGACCAAAGATAACCCTGAGGAAGCTGCAAAGCTCCACAGCGGAGATTGGAGTATCTGTCCATAGGACCACTTTAAGCCGTACACTCCACAGAGCTGGGCTTTACAGATAAAAGCCATTGCTTAAAGAAAAAAATAAGCAAACATGTTTGGTGTTTGCCAAAAGGCATGTGGGTGACTCCCCAAACATATGGAAGAATGTACTCTGGTCAGATGAGACAAAAAGTTAGCTTTTTATTCATCAAGGAAATCGCTATGTCTGGCTCAAACCCAAAACCTCTCATCACCCAAGAACACCATCCCCATCGTGAAGCATGGTGGTGGCAGCATCATACTGTGGGGATGTTTTTCATCGGCAGGGACTGAGAAGCTGGTCAGAATTGAAGGAATGATGGATGGCACTAAATACAGGGAAATTCTTGGGGGAAACCTTTGTCTTTGAGAGATTTGAGACTGGGATGGGGGTTCACCTTCCACCAGAACAATGTTGAAGGGGAAACATTTAAATGTCCTGGAATGGCCAAGTCAAAGTCCAGACCTCAATCCAATTGAGTGTCTGTGGTATGACTTAATGGTTGCTGTACCCCAGCGGAACCCATGGATCTTCAACGTGGTAGGAATGTTGAGTAAATCAAATGATACAAACCCCCCCAAAAATCTATTTTAATTCCAGGTTGTAAGGCAACAAAATAGGAACAATGCCAAGGAGGGTGAATACTTTTGCAAGCCACTGTAAAGTTCCTGTGGGGGTAACTCTTGGCCTGCTTTATTCCCCTCTAACCGGGGGCAGTGTCAATGAGTCACAAACCAGTAAAATACATAGAGCCGGGTTGCTCTCTTTCTAAAACCTTTTCACAGTTGTATGTCTGTCAGTGTCTTTGCTCTGTTTGAAACACAACCTCAATTGTTGATATGACCCTCACACCTGTGTGTAAACAAATTAATTAGATGCAGAATCAATAAAAAGCCTTCCATTATTGATGCCCATTAATTTTTGTCAGTTCACTGATGTATCATTGTCGGCGAGTAGGCCTATATGATATATCAGAACGATCAATACTATTTTCCTATCCTGTGTTTCATTTATGTTTATTTTAATCATATTTAATTGCAAACATATTGGAGTATTTTTGTAATTTGAGGCGTTAGAGGCATCAGTTGAAACATGACATTGAATATGTTGTTAACTGTGCAGTTACCAGTGTTATTACTGAATATATTGTATCTGTTTAGTGGTAGTTGATTAAAAATTACCTCAATTTTGGCCAGACGATCCTGAAGTTCTCCTGATTCATTCATGTCCAATATTTTCTCAGCACCCTGCAAAGTTATTATCATAGTGTAAGATGCATCATATCATTACTAGACCTTTGATAATTTCATAGCTAATATATTCATAACACTTCTGTGCTTGACTTGGACCGAAATAGGGGCCAGTACTAATTTTGCATGTGGGTACTGTTTATGCTTTTGAGCTAATAATTCTATAAGAGGTGCAGGAACTCAATCAGTTGAAAATTTGACGTGCCGGTACTCAGCTGCAGTGAGCTCCTACCCAAGTCAAGCACTGAGATGGATTGCATGGTTTTTTTGATAGTAAAACATGCTATGTTTCATAATAGGACGTTTGTCATTTCAAATGTCAACATTATTCATAAAGTGTCTCAGTGTAGGAGTGATGTAGTATCAGGTCCCTCTGTACATGTCATCTTATTCATTATGATATAAAAGACCATATGGATTCTAAATCAACACTCCTAGTCTGAGATGTTTTATAAACACAAGCCCAGGAATTGGAAAATGAGTTGTAATGACCAAGTGAAAGCACTGACCCCGAGGTAGTGTCCATCGATGAACACGACTGGTAGCGAGGGAGGTTCGCCCACCCGCTTGCATCGTTCTTCCAGGTCCTTCCCATACTCACAGTCCAGGGCTATATTCTTTTCCAGAAACTTGACCCTGTGGTTTGAAAAGATCTTGCGGACCAACTCACACCGTTCAAACGTGGTCCTTACTACTCGAAAGCTGGTGGTGTAGATCACTATCCGCCCAAATTCTAGTGTCAACTCGGGCTTGTAAGGAAAACACACAAAAAGGAAATTAGATACGGTATGTGATCAACCTTATACTCTCCCCTACCTACAGTATTTATTTGGTATTAATAAATACTGGACGGTATTTATTTTATTAGTTATAACATTTAATTTGGCGCTATAATCCAGCATTTTGGGATTTTACATAAAATGTTTTATGAGGTGACAGTATAGAATCTCACCTTTTATTTAAGAGTATTTTCATACATATCTGTTTTACCAGTTAGATCTAAATGCACTTTATGTATCTAGTCCCTCGATTTGAAGTTGTCATAAGTAGTTGGACAAATTCACTTGTAGTGTATTAAATTTAGTAAAACGTTTAGTATTTGGCCCAATATTTCTAGCATGCAATGACTACATCAAGCACATTCATACTGACTCTACACTCACAAACACACTGCTACTCTTTTTATGATAAATCCTGATGCCTCGTCACCCTACCCCTATACATATAAAAAAAACTGTTTTAAGTGAAATATTAGCTGTTGTCTGAAGCTGAAAAAGACAGGAAATCCAGAAGCTAATTTGACCTACAGTATGTTAGAATGCCCAGTCATGTTAATTTAATCTCAGACATAATTTACTGCAGTTTAAGACCATCCATAGAACCCACTGCAGTACATTCGGAAAGTTAAACCTTATTCTAAATGGATTAAATACATGTTTTAGCTCATCAGTCTACACACAATACCCCATAATGACAAAGCGAAAACAGAAATACCTAATTTACATAGGTATTCAGACCCTTTGCTATGAGACTCGAAATTGAGCTCAGGTCCATTCTGTTTCCATTGATCATCCTTAAGCTGTTTCTACAACTTGATTGGAGTCCACCTGTGGTACATTCAATTGATTGAAATTGATATGGAAAAGCACATAACTGTCTATATACAGTTGACAGTGCATGTCAGAGCAAAACCCAAGACATGAGGTCGAAGGAAGGGTCCATAGAGCTCCGCGACAGGATTGTGTCGAGGCACAGATCTGGGGAAGGGTACCAAAAAATATCTATAGCATGGAAGGTCCCCAAGAACACAGTGACCTCCATCATTCTAAAATGGAAGAAGTTTGGAATCACGTCCTTGAGCTGGCTGCCTGGCCATACTGAGCAATCGGGGAAGAAGGGCCTTGGTCAGGGAGGTGACCAAGAACCCGAAGGTTACTCTGAAAGAGCTCCAGAGATCCTCTGTGGATATGGAAGAACCTTCCACAAGGACAGTCAGCTCTGCAGCACTCCACCAATCAGGCCTTTATGGTAGAGTGGCCATGCGGAAGCCACTCCTCAGTAAAAGGCACATGACAGCCCGCTTGGAGTTTGCCAAAATGGCACCTAAAGGACTCTCAGACCATGAGAAACAAGATTCTCTGGTCTGATAAAACCAAAATTGAACTCGTTGGCCTGAATGCCAAGCGTCACGTCTGGAGGAAACCTGGCACCATCTCTACTGTAAAAGCATGGTGGTGGCAGCATCATACTGTGAGGATATTTTTCAGTGGCAGGGACAGGGAGACTAGTCAGGATCGAGGGAACGATGAACAGAGCAATGTACAGAGAGATCCTTGATGAAAACCTGCTCCAGAACTCTTAGGACCTCAGACTGGGGCGAATGTTCACCTTCCAACAGGACAACAAACCTGAGCACACAGCCAAGACAATGCAGGAGTGGCTTCGGTACAAGTCTTTGAATGTCCTTGAGTGGCCCAGCCACTCTATGTCTGGTACAGAGATCAAAATTAAAAAGTGAAACGTTGTTTCTGAGGTTGGATGGGCAGACAGGGAGGTGTGTATTAACCCCACTGTACCAAACAAAATTGCTAGGCTAGAAGCAAGAGAAAATAATGTGCTAGTTGAGAAAAATACAAGAGATGATTTTGACAACAACATGAAAAAAAACATGATGATATTCTTATGAAGGCGCGCTGTTCATTCAGATGGAATTGTTAGCAGGCATAGTGTGCCTGTGATGGCCAGTACAGTACGGCTTGGAACACTGCTCATCCAAACAGCATCCAGGATCCAAACAACCCATTTTATAATTATAAATCCTTTGTACACTGCAAATTGACTGCAAGGAGCCGAAACAGATAGTATTTCACAAAAACATAATCATTTCGAAAATGGATTACATTGGGAAACGATCACACACGTTTTTATTTTATGTCCAATGAAGATTCAAATATTATTGTATTTTTTTTTGCTCTGAAAACTTGGGGGGCAAATAAAACCACCCATGGTTCAAATTCGCCAGTTGGAGAACCTTGATGCAAAGTGAAGTTAGTTCAGACAGTATGACATGTAGGTGAGGCCAAATGTAAGATTAGAGCCATTGTGTTAGATGTGTGGCAGAAGGCATGGGAGGGAGGGCATTTGCCTCTAATGTTTGATTGCGGACCGCCATAATACCATTGAAGAAGAAGACGAAAAGGATAACTTTTGCATTGTCATAAGAGATTGGATTATTGTACCAGTGTTGAATGTCCATACTGAAATAGCTAACTAGCCATTATGCTAAGGCAATGATTATTTGAGGTAAAAGTTGTTGCTTTGTTTGTTGAAACTGTCACTGGGAAATTAGTGGCGTGGCGAGAATCTGTCTCCTCACCACGCGCTCTCACCACTGGTGTCCCCCAGGGCTCTGTTCTAGGCCCTCTCTTATTCTCGCTATACACCAAGTCACTTGGCTCTGTCATAACCTCACATGGTCTCTCCTATCATTGCTATGCAGACGACACACAATTAATCTTCTCCTTTCCCCCTTCTGATGACCAGGTGGCGAATCGCATCTCTGCATGTCTGGCAGACATATCAGTGTGGATGACGGATCACCACCTCAAGCTGAACCTCAGCAAGACAGAGCTCCTCTTCCTCCCGGGGAAGGACTGCCCGTTCCATGATCTCGCCATCACGGTTGACAACTCCATTGTGTCCTCCTCCCAGAGCGCTAAGAACCTTGGCGTGATCCTGGACAACACCCTGACGTTCTCAACTAACATCAAGGCGGTGTCCCGTTCCTGTAGGTTCATGCTCTACAACATCCGCAGAGTACGACCCTGCCTCACACAGGAAGCGGCGCAGGTCCTAATCCAGGCACTTGTCATCTCCCGTCTTGATTACTGCAACTCGCTGTTGGCTGGGCTCCCTGCCTGTGCCATTAAACCCCTACAACTCATCCAGAACGCCGCAGCCCGTCTGGTGTTCAACCTTCCCAAGTTCTCTCACGTCACCCCGCTCCTCCGCTCTCTCCACTGGCTTCCAGTTGAAGCTCGCATCCGCTACAAGACCATGGTGCTCGCCTACGGAGCTGTGAGGGGAACGGCACCTCAGTACCTCCAGGCTCTGATCAGGCCCTACACCCAAACAAGGGCACTGCGTTCATCCACCTCTGGCCTGCTCGCCTCCCTACCACTGAGGAAGTACAGTTCCCGCTCAGCCCAGTCAAAACTGTTCGCTGCTCTGGCCCCCAATGGTGGAACAAACTCCCTCACGACGCCAGGACAGCGGAGTCAATCACCACCTTCCGGAGACACCTGAAACCCCACCTCTTCAAGGAATACCTAGGATAGGGTAAGTAAGGGTAAGTAATCCTTCTCACCCCCCTTCCCCCAACAAGATTTAGATGCAAGTGGCTGTTCCACTGGTTGTCATAAGGTGTATGCACCAATTTGTAAGTCGCTCTGGATAAGAGCGTCTGCTAAATGACTTAAATGTAAATGTTAAATGTACTTTGTTCATGTTAGCTAGCTAGTTCATGTTAGCTAGCAAGCTAACGTGACCTTGGTTAAAGTTTCCTTGTGTGCCCTTTTCTGCAGATCATTCTATGCATCGTTCTGTTTGTGTCTAGCAACAGTATATGTTGAACATAGGTACTAGCTAGCCACCTAGCAAGCTAACGATTGTCAGCTAAATTAGCTAGATAGCTAGCTAGATTAAGTAATGTTTGAACACTGATCATTAGCTAGCTGCTGGAGTGAAGAAGCTATCCTGTTAGCTGACGTTACCAATATCGTTAATAGTTTATGCTGTCCGCAAACATGTTTAGGTCCTAGCCAGTTATTTAGCAATCCGAGAGATCTTCAGACTCCTATTTAGTTGTCTAACGCTAGCTGTAAACAGCCGAGTTTACTTACTATTACAATAGGCTTTGATGAGCAGAATAACTAGCTAACTAGCTAATATACGTTAGTATTTTAAACCATCCAGTCCTATGATTAAGTGTCTATAATTTACAAAGTGTAAATTTTTTCGGACACTTTTATAGCCTCGCTACTTTTATAACCTCGCTACTGTTATTTTTCACTGTCTTTTTACTGTTGTTTTATTTCTTTACTTACCTATTGTTCACCTAATAACTTTTCACTGTAAGGTCAACACCATTATATGGATTTATTCGACCTTTTAAAATGTACATTTTCCAAAGGTCTGCGTCATTGGCCTGAAGGCTATGCGTGGAAGCCAGGAGACGCTAAATGTGTTTATGTTCATTAACGGTCAATTACCGTGAGACCAACAGTTATTTGCTTGACAATCACAGGGTGACGAAATTTCGTGACCGCCACGGCCCTAGTATTGGCGGAGAAAAAAAGACGACAAAAACTCACTTTAAACATGCATTGGCCTTTCAAAACCTAATATAGCCATGAATATAGTCCCATCATACCCGTCTAGTCTCAGCAATTTTAGGGTTTCCTGTACATTTGTCTAACTTATTACTTTAATTTAACTCCTTAATCACTGTGATGAATAAAACAGTTTTTCTTGAGGTCACTTTTAATAGAGCTGAGATTTACTTTGAAGTGCAAAGTGTAGCAATACAGGTCAAATCGGTCATGACACAGACATGATTGAGTAGCAGGAAGATCAGAATGTCGTGAACCAAGAGATTGGGACCTCAAATCCCAGGCGAGGGAGGACATACCCAAAAACAATGGCTGTATAAATGAACATGCACAATGTAATCACGCATGTCAATGTCTGTCAAATATGTCAATTGAAAACATTGTTTGTGTGTAACTAATTCCACAGCCTTGTTTAATTAAGATGCCCAAATTATAATTTCTAGTTTAATTAAAATATTAGACAAGTTGAGCAAACACAACATTTTAAGTTGACAACATTTTAGCAAATTTCTTCTCAAGTTGGTGCTAAGTTTGGGCTAATTAAGAATTCAGTTCAGGTAACACTTAGACTGAAAAGTTTAGTAAATCATAATAATTAGTTTAAACAACTAGAATGTTTTTTACAGTGTACAGTACACCAAGTCCTGTAGTGTTGTGTATCGACTATACCTCTGAGTAAGCATTGAGGTAATCCCTCTCTACGCCTGGCTGTCAGCACTATCTATTCGCCATCTACTCCTTTCACAGGCTTCATTCCATTACCACCTAATGGTGCTCTAGGTGACCATACAGATGTAGGATCTTAATTTGATGAATGTTGTCAAACCGTGAAAGCTGCTCTGACTTTGTGGCTGTGTTATCTAGTGGAATATCTAGTGTTTGCTAAAATACTACACTAAAATACTACAAATTTCACTTTATGTGAGAAAACAAGCACTGAATAGTGTAGAGAAGGATTGTACCATCAAAATATTGTTTTTACAGCTGTTTGAAGCTGGTGGACCAAAACCTAAAGTCATTTTTGTTTTGGTCCACCAGCTTCAAACACCTGTAAAAACTATGAGAACTATGATAACACTGAAAAGGTACAATAAATATTCATCATACTTGAAGTGACCTAGATCACTTACCCCACATGCATTAGGAAGGTTTTCAAATAAGACCTGACCTGTACTGACTTTGTTCTTGACCCCCCTTACAGTCCCATTTTTGCTGAGGATTTTGACACGCTTGTGGCTAATCGGTGCTCTGTCCTTTGAGGCCCCAGCATACATGAGCAAATCATCCCGCTCGCTCTCGCTATCATCCAACTCGGAGCCTAGAAACCCATGTAGAAAAGCATGTCCATTAGCATCTATACTTGTGGAAGGCGTACTGGCCCGGTCCGCATCCGAACTACTGGTACAATCTGAATCCAACGAGTCAGACGGACCCCTATCTTTAAATATCTCCTTCAGCACCCGACCACTGTTCCCCGAAGCCACGCGGAACCTCACCCGCTTCTGGGGTTTCTCTTCGCCCGGCGGTGTCAACATTGTCCACTCCTTTGGAAAACCCAGTGGTAGATTACATAGTCCAGAAAGGTGCTTTGCAGTCCCCTTCTTATTTTCATTCAAAGCTTAACATAACCGCCTAGACTAGACAAAGTATTTTTTCCTCATGGATTACTAGAGAGTAATCGTCAGAGTTTGAAGATTTCTAAAAAAGACTGTCAGTCCTAAACTGCCTCACTCTTGGAGACACAGGACCAGTAAATAATGCATGTATTTCTACCACGGTAACAGAGAAATCGACCTAAAGTAAACCGATAGCCCCTGCTGAATAATTCATCACACTTTTGCACAGTTTTCTTAGAAGCTTTGACAAAACAGCTTTGAGCAAACACGCCTTTTTTATGGGGTACATCAAACAACAACATTCTTTTCCCCTTTTTCTTTGAAGAATTAATTAATTAATTACATAATGTGTCTGTTTCAGAAAAACTGCCAATCTATTGTCTTACAGACGTCCCAAGTCTCCAACACGCACCCTGGATAAGCAAAATTGTGGCCATTGAATCATGTGAAGGCCGGGGCATTGTGCTTTCTGTAAGTACCGCCTCAGAATTCAGTTTTTACTGCATGAACAAACCTGTTGAGCATGAATGAATGACATAAGGGGACGTCCGTTCATCCTTTGCCCTCATTGGTCTACATTTCCCTCCCTTTGCACTCTGGGGGAAGCAAGGCTGCTATTACACACAACCTAGAGCAGGTACAGGGACAGGTGTTCGCCGAACAACGGTAGTGGACCAGACCATATAATGTGTCACAGCCACACAGTACCACATCGTGTCTGCAGAAACACCCCCGCCAGTTATTGTGTCCCAGGTGATAAAGTGTCTCCCTGGAAATGTGACACTTCAGCTATAGCCTGAACAACACCACTCTGTTCGAGTGTGCCCAGCTGTCCACCTCATGTCTTGATGAGGGGCGATAAGACCGACAAAAGGGAAAAGTGCGATGGCTAAAGTTAGGATCTACTGAAGCGTCAAAGGCCGAGTACTATTAGATCGGATGTGTTGCCAACAACTTACAGCTGCAGGAGAGACTGGTGCACTTCACAAAATAGATGGCATCATGAGGTAGGACAATTATATGGATATATTGAAGCAACATTTTTATTTTATTTTTTTATTTCACCTTTATTTAACCAGGTAGGCAAGTTGAGAACAACTTCTCATTTACAATAGCGACCTGGACAAGATAAAGCAAAGCAGTTCGACAGATACAATGACACAGAGTTACACATGGAGTAAAACAAACATACAGTCAATAATACAGTATAAACAAGTCTATATACAATGTGAGCAAATGAGGTGAGAAGGGAGGTAAAGGCAAAAAAGGCCATGGTGGCAAAGTAAATACAATATAGCAAGTTAAACACTGGAATGGTAGTTTTGCAATGGAAGAATGTGCAAAGTAGAAATAAAAATAATGGGGTGCAAAGGAGCTAAATTAATTAATTAATTAAATACAGTTGGGAAAGAGGTAGTTGTTTGGGCTAAATTATAGGTGGGCTATGTACAGGTGCAGTAATCTGTGAGCTGCTCTGACAGTTGGTGCTTAAAGCTAGTGAGGGAGATAAGTGTTTCCAGTTTCAGAGATTTTTGTAGTTCGTTCCAGTCATTGGCAGCAGAGAACTGGAAGGAGAGGCGGCCAAAGAAAGAATTGGTTTTGGGGGTGACTAGAGATATACCTGCTGGAGCGTGTGCTACAGGTGGGAGATGCTATGGTGACCAGCGAGCTGAGATAAGGGGGACTTTACCTAGCAGGGTCTTGTAGATGACATGGAGCCAGTGGGTTTGGCGACGAGTATGAAGCGAGGGCCAGCCAACGAGAGCGTACAGGTCGCAATGGTGGGTAGTATATGGGGCTTTGGTGACAAAACGGCTTGCACTGTGATAGACTGCATCCAATTTGTTGAGTAGGGTATTGGAGGCTATTTTGTAAATGACATCGCCAAAGTCGAGGATTGGTAGGATGGTCAGTTTTACAAGGGTATGTTTGGCAGCATGAGTGAAGGATGCTTTGTTGTGAAATAGGAAGCCAATTCTAGATTTAACTTTGAATTGGAAATGTTTGTTATGGGTCTGGAAGGAGAGTTTACAGTCTAACCAGACACCTAAGTATTTGTAGTTGTCCACATATTCTAAGTCAGAGCCGTCCAGAGTAGTGATGTTGGACAGGCGGGTAGGTGCAGGTAGCGATCGGTTGAAGAGCATGCATTTAGTTTTACTTGTATGTAAGAGAAATTGGAGGCCACGGAAGGAGAGTTGTATGGCATTGAAGCTTTCCTGGAGGGTTGTTAACACAGTGTCCAAAGAAGGGCCGGAAGTATACAGAATGGTGTCGTCTGCGTAGAGGTGTATCAGAGACTCACCAGCAGCAAGAGCGACCTCATTGATGTATACAGAGAAGAGAGTCGGTCCAAGAATTGAACCCTGTGGCACCCTCATAGAGACTGCCAGAGGTCCGGACAGCAGACCCTCCGATTTGACACACTGAACTCTATCAGAGAAGTAGTTGGTGAACCAGGCGAGGCAATCATTTGAGAAACCAAGGCTGTCGAGTCTGCCGATGAGGATGTGGTGATTGACAGAGTCGAAAGCCTTGGCCGGATCAATGAATACGGCTGCACAGTAATGTTTCTTATCGATGGCGGTTAAGATATCGTTTAGGACCTTGAGCGTGGCTGAGGTGCACCCATGACCAGCACTGAAACCAGATTGCATAGCAGAGAAGGTATGGTGAGATTCGAAATGGTCGGTAATCTGTTTGTTGACTTGGCTTTCGAAGACCTTAGAAAGGCATGGTAGGATAGATATAGGTCTGTAGCAGTTTGGGTCAAGAGTGTCCCCCCCTTTGAAGAGGGGGATGACCGCAGCTGCTTTCCAATCTTTGGGAATCTCAGACGACACGAAAGAGAGGTTGAACAGGCTAGTAATAGGGGTGGCAACAATTTCGGCAGATAATTATAGAACGAAAGGGTCCAGATTGTCTTGCCCGGCTGATTTGTAGGGGTCCAGATTTTGCAGCTCTTTCAGAACATCAGCTGAACGGATTTGGGAGAAGGAGAAATGGGGAAGGCTTGGGCGAGTTGCTGTTGGGGGTGCAGTGCTGTTGACCGGGGTAGGAGTAGCCAGGTGGAAAGCATGGCCAGCCGCAGAAAAATGCTTATTGAAATTCTCAATTATGGTGGATTTATCAGTGGTGACAGTGTTTCCTATCTTCAGTGCAGTGGGCAGCTGGGAGGAGGTGTTTTTATTCTCCATGGACTTTACAGTGTCCCAGAACTTTTTTGAGTTAGTGTTGCAGGAAGCAAATTTCTGCTTGAAAAAGCTATCCTTGGCTTTTCTAACTGCCTGTGTATAATGGTTTCTAGCTTCCCTGAACAGCTGCATATCACGGGGGCTGTTCAATGCTAATGCAGAACGCCATAGGATGTCAGGAAGTTAAAGCTTGGCCGCAAATGGGTCTTCCAAATGTACAATAACCCCAAGCATACTTCCAAAGTTGTGCCAAAATGGCTTAAGGACAACAAAGTCTGACCTGACCTCAATCCTATAGAAAGTTTGTGAGCAGAACTAAAAAAGTGTGTACGAGCAAGGAGGCCTACAAACCAGACTCAGTTACACCAGCTCCGTCAGGAGGAATGGGCAAAAATTCACTCAACTTATTGTGAGAAGCTTGTGGAAGGCCACCCGAAACGTTTGACCCAAGTTAAACAATTGAAAGGCAACGCTACCAAATACTAATTGAATATATGTAAACTTCTGACCCACTGAGAATGTGATGAAATAAATAGAAGCTGAAATAAATCATTCTCTCTACTATTATTCTGACATTTCACATTCTTAAAATAAAGTGGTGATCCTAACTGACAGGGAATTATTACTTGGATTGAATGTCAGGAATTATGATGTTTAAATGTATTTGGATAAGGTTCATGTAAACTTCCGACTTCAACTGTATGTATCTCCCTAACAGGGAGTGAAGTCTGTTTGTGCTGTAGTAC
Organism: Oncorhynchus keta; assembly: GCF_023373465.1. NCBI lineage: Eukaryota > Metazoa > Chordata > Actinopteri > Salmoniformes > Salmonidae > Oncorhynchus > Oncorhynchus keta. The sequence continues at coordinate 143,537 of NC_068425.1, forward strand.
ACGGAGGTCGCAATTTCAATCTGTCACGATCGTCGTACAAACTGGAAATATAATTTCCTCCCAAGTCCAGGATGTCTTCTCCTCCCAAGCCCAGGATACCTTCTCCTCCCCGGCACGCTGCTTGGTCCTGTGGTGGTGGTATCTTCTGTCACGTTCGTCATACAAACTGGAAATATACTCAGACCAACGTGCAGCGTGATTTGGGTTCCACAAGTTTAATAAAGGAAACTCACAAAAAACAATAAACAGCAAACGAAACGTGACGCTCAAGCAGTGTTCACAGGCAACTACACAGAAACAAGATCCCATAAAAACCAGTGGGGAAATGGCTGCCTAAATATGATCCCTAATCAGAGACAACTATAAACAGCTGCTTCTGATTGGGAACCATACCAGGCCAACATAGAAATAAATGCACTAGACCTGACTCTATAAGGGAGGGTCCGGGAGGGCGTCTAGCGTCGGTGGTGGCTCCGGTGTGGGGCGAAGTACCCACTCCGCTCATGGATTCGCCAGTATCGGTTGCGACTCTGGTGCAGGACTTTGCCCCTGCCCAGACCACGGGTTTGGCCATGGAGCCGGTAGAACGCCGTGCCCAGACTGGGCATCGGCGCAGAGGAGGGCCCCAGCTGGCTTGTATGCCACACCTTGACTGGGCACCGGCACCTAAGAAGGTTCCGGCCATGGAGCTGAGTTGACCGCCGTGCCTGGACAGGGAACCGGCGCAGAGGAAGGCTCCTGCCATGGAGCTGGACTGGACGCCGTGCCGGACTGGGTATTGGTGTAGAGGAAGGCTCCTGCCCTGGAGCTGGAGGTTCTGGACCCTGGACCGTCGCAGGAGGTTCCAGACCGTGGACCGTCTCAGGAGGTTTTGTACTGTGGACCGTCTTAGGAGGTTCCGGACCATGGACCGTCTCAGGAGGTTCCGGACCGTGGACTGTCTCAGGAGGTTCCGGACCGTGGGCCGTCTTAGGAGGTTCCGGACTGTGGACCGTCTCAGGGGGTTCCAGACTGTGAAACGTGGCCGGAAGCTCTGGACTGGGGACCGTCGCCTGATGGGGAGGCGCACTGGAGGCCTGATGCGTGGGGCCGGCACAGGTGGCACTGGACTGGTGACACGCACTTCAGGGCGAGGATGTACCTGACTGGGAAGGTGCACTTGAGGGAGAGTGTGAGGAGCAGGCACAGGACGTACCCGGACTGGGGACACGCACTTCAGGGAGAGTGTGAGGAGGAGGCACATGACGTACCGGACTGGGGACACGCACTTCAGGGAGAGTGCGGAGAGCTAGCACAGGACGTACTGGGCTGTGGAGGCGCACTGGAGACCTGGTGCATATAACTGGCACAGATGGTGCCGGAACGATGACAAACTCTGCACGCTGAGTGCGGGGAGCTAGCACAGGACTTACTGGGCTGTAGAGGCGCTCTGGAGACCTGGTGCGTAGAACTGCCACAAATTATACCGGAACGGTGACACTTCAGGGTGAGTGCTTGGAGGAGACACAGGACGTACTGGATTGGGGAGGCGCACTGGAGTCCAGATGCGTGAAACTGGTGCAGCTGAGGTGTCACGCTCCTCAGCACACCCGTTCTGCAGCCCTCCACCTCTCTCCGGAAACTTTCGTCGAGTTCCTCCTTCCACTCCCTGGCGGTCTCTGGCTCATTCCTCGGCTCCGCCGACCACCCTGTGCACCCACCCCCCCCTGTCTTTTGGGCATACACTGTGGCCGAACCCAGTCGCGGCCACAGTCCTCCCTTCTCTCCCTGTGTCTGCCTCCACGGAAGGCTTTCGTCTCCAGCCATAATTTCCTCCCAAGCCCAGGATACCTTCTCCTCCCCGGCACGCTACTTGGTCCTGTGGTGGTGGTATCTTCTGTCACGTTTGTCATACAAACTGGAAATAAACTCAGACCAACGTGCAGCGTGATTTGGGTTCCACATGTTTAATAAAGGAAACTCACAAAAAAACAATAAACAGCAAACGAAATGTGAAGCTCAAGCAGTGCCCACAGGCAACTACACAGAAACATGTGGGGAAATGGCTGCCTAAATATGATCCCCAATCAGAGACAATGATAAACAGCTGCCTCTAATTCGGAACCATACCAGGCTAACATAGAAATACATGCACTAGATCACCCACCCTAGTCACACCCCGACCTAACCAAAATAGAGAATAAAAAGGCTCTCAGGGCGTGACACATTCTGCCTTTGCATGACAGTAGAACAAGAGCACTATTAATGTTCATAGCTAAACTCAGAAAAAAAGATAGGTCCTCTCACTGTCAACTGCTGCATTAAGTACTGAGCGTGTTGACGTCATTTCCGGTTACAACTTGCAGACTTGTTTTCGAGTTGCTGTGCGTTTTGTTGCCAACCTATTTTGCTACCTGACAACTTTGCGGTTTTTACTTTTTAATTACCGTTTATATATATATATATATTTATTATATTTATTTTTTCTCAACTTTTTCACTCCGGACGCTTTATCTGGACACGATTCGTCAGGACCTCCAACAGCCGAAGCTAAGTAGTAACATTAACATGATGCCTTCTAATTGCAGTCGCTGTACTTGCCTTACGGCGAGGATAGCTGTGCTACAAGCCCAGCTTCAGACGCAATTGTTAGGCAAGGGTAATTTCAGTGTAGGAAAGGATGAAACAGCGTCTGTGCCACCAGTAAGTACAGAGAGTAGTATAAATCCCCTGGCACAGTCCACGCAGCCGGACAACTTTCACGCGGTTTCTGGAAAGAAATGCTGTAGGAACACTCAACCGGTGTCGCACATTCAGCCGACAGAAACTTTCAACCGGTTTTCCCCATTAAGCAGCGAGTCGGAGTCAGAGGCCGAGTCTTCTCTGGTCTCTACTCCTCTCGTTACGGGGTCTGAGACGCCGAAGCTTCCCACCATTAGCTCTGACAAATTGAAAACTCTAGTCATTGGCGACTCCATTACCTGCAGTATTAGACTTAAAACGAATCATCCAGCGATCATACACTGTTTACCAGGGGGCAGGGCTACCGACGCTAAGGCTAATCTGAAGAGCTAAAGCTAAAACGGGCGAGTGTAGAGAGTATAGAGATATTGTTATCCACGTCGGCACCAACGATGTTAGGATGAAACAGTCAGAGATCACATAGCTTCTGCGTGTAAATCAGCTAGAAAGATGTGTCGGCATCGAGTAATTGTCTCTGGCCCCCTCCCAGTTAGGGGGAGTGATGAGTCTCACAACTCAATCGCTGGTTGAAAACTGTTTTCTGCCCCTCCCAAAAGATAGAATTTGTAGATAATTGGCCCTCTTTCTGGGACTCACCCACAAACAGGACCAAGCCTGACCTGCTGAGGAGTGACGGACTCCATCCTAGCTGGAGGGGTGCTCTCATCTTACCTACCAACATAGACAGGGCTCTAACTCCTCTAGCTCCACAATGAAATAGGGTGCAGGCCAGGCAGCAGGCTGTTAGCCAGCCTGCCAGCATAGTGGAGTCTGCCACTAGCAGTCAGTGTAGTCAGCTCAGCTATCACCATTGAGACCGTGTCTGTGCCTCGACCTAGGTTGGGCAAAACTAAACATGGCGGTGTTCGCCTTAGCAATCTCACTAGGATAAAGACCACCTCCATTCCTGTCATTATTGAAAGAGATCATGATACCTCACATCTCAATATAGGGCTACTTAATGTTAGATCCCTTACTTCAAAGGCAATTATAGTCAATGAACTAATCACTGATCATAATCTTGATGTGATTGGCCTGACTGAAACATGGCTTAAACCTGATGAATGTACTGTGTTAAATGAGGCCTCACCTCCTGGCTACACTAGTGACCATATCCCCCGTGCATCCCGCAAAGGCGGAGGTGTTGCTAACATTTACGATAGCAAATTTCAATTTACAAAAAAAAAAAATGACGTTTTCGTCTTTTGAGCTTCTAGTCATGAAATCTATGCAGCCTACTCAATCACTTTTTATAGCTACTGTTTACAGGCCTCCTGGGCCATATACAGCGTTCCTCACTGAGTTCCCTGAATTCCTATCGGACCTTGTAGTCATAGTAGATAATATTCTAATCTTTGGTGACTTTAATATTCACATGGAAAAGTCCACAGACCCACTCCAAAAGGCTTTCGGAGCCATCATCGACTCAGTGGGTTTTGTCCAACATGTCTCTGGACCCACTCACTGTCACAGTCATACGCTGGACCTAGTTTTGTCCCATGGAATAAATGTTGTGGATCTTAATGTTTTTCCTCATAATCCTGGACTATCGGACCACTATTTTATTACGTTTGCAATTGCAACAAATAGTCTGCTCAGACCCCAACCAAGGAACATCAAAAGTCGTGCTATAAATTCACAGACAACAAAAAGATTCCTTGATGTCCTTCCAGATTCCCTCTGTCTACCTGATAGAGGAATTCTAAATTCATTTATGTTTTAATTGCCAAAACCAATTTCGCACTCGTTTCTAATTCATTAATGATGTGTAAGTTCATTAATTATGCATGAAGTAGATCGAGACCAGTCTTAAAAGCCAGGTAAGAGCGTTTAATTCCAGAGAGTACTGAAGCATACACATTTTTCCACAGGTTATAAACTGAACATGACATCATCAGTTTATCCCCCCTCTCTCCGATTCTCACAAGAGCCTATTGTTAGTGTTAGGTCTGGAAACTCTCCCAGACATTTCTTATCTGTCTGACAAGCCATAGCCTCGCTCCTCCGTTAACTTCCCAAGAGGCCCAGACAATTAATTCATTCTGCTTACATTTTCAGTAACAGCTTAACCAATAACTTTTACTTTTCATACCATAACATAATAGTATTAGAATAAATGGTTCTAATCAATAATGTATACATAATTAATCATCTAAACTATAATTTCCTCTAACACTACCCAAGGACGCCAGAGGACAAAAATCAGTTAACCACCGAACTGAGGAACTCAATTTAACCTTGCGCAATACCCTAGATGCAGTTGCACCCCTAAAAACTAAAATAATTTCTCATAAGAAACTAGCTCCCTGGTACACAGAAAATACCCGAGCTCTGAAGCAAGCTTCCAGAAAATTGTAACGGAAATGGCGCCACACCAAACTGGAAGTCTTCCGACTAGCTTGGAAAGATAGTACCGTGCAGTACCGAAGAGCCCTTACTGCTGCTCGATCATCCTACTTTTCTAACTTAATTGAGGAAAATAAGAACAATCCAAAATTCCTTTTTGATACTGTCGCAAAGCTAACTAAAAAGCAGCATTCCCCAAGAGAGGATGACTTTCACTTTAGCAGTGATAAATTCATGAACTTCTTTGAGGAAAATATTATGATTATTAGAAAGCAAATTACGGACTCCTCTTTAAATCTGAGTATTCCTTCAAAGCTCAGTTGTCCTGAGTCTGCACAACTCTCCCCAGGACCTAGGATCAAGAGAGACGCTCAAGTGTTTTAGTACTATATCTCTTGACACAATGATGAAAATAATCATGGCCTCTAATCCTTCAAGCTGCATACTGGACCCTATTCCAACTAAACTACTGAAAAAGCTGCTTCCTGTGCTTAGCCCTCCTATGTTGAACTTAATAAATGGCTCTCTATCCACCGGATGTGTACCAAACTCACTAAAAGTGGCAGTAATAACGCCTCTCTTGAAAAAGCCAAACCTTGACCCAGAATATATAAAAAACTATCGGCCTATATCCAATCTTCCATTCCTCTCAAAAATTTTAGAAAAGGCTGTTGCGCAGCAACTTACTGCCTTCCTGAAGACAAACAATGTATACGAAATGCTTCAGTCTGGTTTTAGACCCCATCATAGCACTGAGACGGCACTTGTGAAGGTGGTAAATGACATTTTAATGGCATCGGACCGAGGCTCTGCATCTGTCCTCGTGCTCCTAGACCTTAGTGCTGCTTTTGATACCATCGATCACCACATTCTTTTGGAGAGATTGGAAACCCAAATTGGTCTACACGGACAAGTTCTGGCCTGGTTTAGATCTTATCTGTCGGAAAGATATCAGTTTGTCTCTGTGAATGGTTGGTCCTCTGACGAATCAACTGTAAATTTCGGTGTTCCTCAAGGTTCCGTTTTAGGACCACTATTGTTTTCACTATATATTTTACCTCTTGGGGATGTTATTCGAAAACATAATGTTAACTTTCACTGCTATGCGGATGACACACAGCTGTACATTTCAATGAAACATGGTGAAGCCCCAAAATTGCCCTTGCTAGAAGCATGTGTTTCAGACATAAGGAAGTGGATGGCTGCAAACTTTCTACTTTTAAACTCGGACAAAACAGAGATGCTTGTTCTAGGTCCCAAGAAACAAAAATATCTTCTGTTGAATCTGACAATTAATCTTAATGGTTGTACAGTCGTCTCAAATAAAACTGTGAAGGACCTCGGGGTTTCTCTGGACCCTGATCTCTCTTTTGAAGAACATATCAAGATCATTTCAAGGACAGCTTTTTTCCATCTACGTAACATTGCAAAAATCAGAAACTTAGACTAAATTGATTTTATTGATGTATTATATTAAGTTCAAATTAAAGTGTTCATTGTTCGTTCAATATTGTTGTAATTGTCATTATTACAAGTGTAATATATATATAAATCCACCGATTAATCGGTATCTGCTTTTTTTTTGCTCCTCCAATAATCTGTATTGGCGTTGAAAAATCATAATTGGTTGATCTCTAATTTCAATACACATTTCAAACCACCTTCCTAGGTGGTTTGAAATCAGACGCAAATCTGATTCCTGGCCATGCGACTTGTGTCTGAATGGTCAAATCTTATTTATTTGCTCAAGTATTTTTTAGACTGTTGCATATATTGTTGCCTGCTAGTTTGATAAGAGCATGTGGTAGCTAACTAATCCCAGCCCCGTGCCCTCAAGAGGCCTTTTGCCTTTTGGTAGGCCGTCATTGTAAATTAGAATTTGTTCTCAACTGACTTGCCTAGTTAAATAAATGTTAATTTAAATAAATAAAAATTAAAAACTAGCTTGTTAATTGTTTACAAACAAATTCATGAATGTGTTACAAATTCGAAACCGCTACCTAGCTAGCTAGTTGACTACTGTGGTTTGCCATAAATGACTATTTTTCAAAGTTCGATCATATTGTTTGAGGCTTTAAAAGTGTTCTTACGCTATGATTTTGAACATTCAAAGCAACTGGAAAACGTTCATGGCAGGCATTGTTGTCACCTTAGCATGCACGCGACATAACTTCTGCATGACAGGAAGCACGAGCACCACCACCAAACAGCCTACACCACTGTGCACACACCTGTCGTTACTGTGACAACTAGCGTAGCCAGGCCAGCAAATGACTGCTGTCTGAACACGCAAAAATCCAATGTGATCACTTGTAACTTGCTGTTTGGACAGTCAGTATTCCAAAACGGATTTAAAAACCAAAATTGATTTCAGTATTAATGCTTAAGGGAATTATGCTTAGTTTACACAGCCAGCCCAATTCTGATCTTTACCAGTAATTGGTATTTTGGTCTACTAGATCAGCTCTTTTGCCAATGATCATGCAATATATCAAAATTGGACTGCTTAGTATCCATAAGTAGGCATCTTATTATGTGATTATTGTTCAGAGAAATGCTTTTTTACATTTATTTTTTTCACCTTTATTTAACCAGGTAGGCTAGTTGAGAACAAGTTCTCATTTGCAACTGCGACCTGGCCAAGATAAAGCGTAGCAGTATGAACAGACAACACAGAGTTACACATGGAGTAAACAGTTAACAAGTCAATAACACAGTAGGAAAAATAACTAATGAACTATTGAAACATGTTCAATTTGGTTTAAATAATGCAAAAACAAAGTGTTGGAGAAGAAAGCAAAAGTGCAATATGTGCCATGTAAAAAAACTAAAAGGCTTTAAGTTCCTTGCTCTGAACATGAGAACACATGAAAGCTGGTGGTTCCTTTTAACATGAGTCTTCAATATTCCCAGTTAAGAAGTTTTAGGCTGTAGTTATTATAGGAATTATTTCGTGTCAGCTATTTCTCTCTATAGCATTTGTATTTCATATACCTTTGACTATTGGATGTTCTTATAGGCACTTTAGTATTGCCAGCCTAATTTCTGGAGTTGATAGACTTGAAGTCATAAACAGCGCTGTGATTCAAGCATTGCTAAGAGCTGCTGGCAAACTGACCCTGCTTGCACTAAACGCAAGAGAAGTGACAAAAGTTCCGTCCTAGTTAAAATTGCCTGAAAACATGAATTTATTTGAACTAAATATGCAGGTTTAAAAAAATATACTTCTGTGTATTGATTTTTAAGAAAGGCATTGATGTTGATGGTTTGTTAAATTTGTGCAACGATTATGCTTTTTTTTTGCGAATTCTCTTTTCTTAAATCATCACCCGTTTGGCGAAGTTGAATTAGGCTGTGATTTGATGAGAAATTAACAGGCACCACATTGATTATATGCAACGCAGGACAAGCTAGTGAACCTAGTAATATCATCAACCATGTGTAGTTAACTAGTGATTATGTGAAGATTGATTGTTTTTTCTAAGATAAGTTTAATGCTAGCTAGCAACTTACCTTGCCTCCTTGCAGCCACAAGGTCTGCTCCTGTAAAAAGCAGGGGGATGAGACTGGAGAAATGTTACCACTCAAATTCAAAGACAGAACTATGGAAGCAAGGACTGACCATCAATGATATCAACATTGTAGTTTTAGGCTATACAATGTTTGTTTACATTTACTTTGTTTACAAACATTGAGGTAAAACAAGCTAATATTTTGGGCACAAGTTCTATTCTTCAAGAATCATTTGGTACATACCATAGCATTCATTTACAATTCCAAAAATGGATGGAGCAACTGCTGATTGCCCCTTTAAGTGTGGCTGGTCATGCTGAAAACTCTGAGTGGAAAAAGACCAGAATAAAACACACATTGACAGGTTTTCTTTTGGTTTGATTTTTTACAAACTTCCTCTCTGTCGCAGAAAGCCTTGTAGCCATATTCACAACAATGCCATATTGTAGTAGGCTACAGCATTATGTGCAATTAATGAGGGAGATCTATACAGGCAGTTGGAATGGCATCAATTAGGCTAATGGTTCACAGTGTATTGTTTGTCTCAGACAATGTTGTTTCTCTGTTTTCATGTTTTAGGTACTGTCTTTTTAAGCACATGACCAAATGAATTTCACCCTGATGGTTTAATAAAGTTAATCTGAATCTGAATGACACACCGTTTTAAAGTGTTGTGTTGATAAAGCTGAATTTAAACTGTTTGGGGATTGTATAGGTAGCCGTCATTTTTGTATGCCTTATTCATGAATGTTTAACCATATTATTTTAAATAAACTTCTGTACTCATGATTTCTGAGACCACAAAGGTAAATGCACATATGTAAATACAGTTGGCCTTTCATTTTGCAAACAGCCTACAGGAAAACAACACTTTGATTGTTTAAGTCTTTAGCATCCGAAAATAATTAATGTCACAGAAGAAATTGCAGTAGTGACTGCTTTAGACACAGACACACAGAATTAGTGAACCAGTGTCATTGAGTCGTTCGACATTATAGCCGAGTGACCGACAGTGCATGTGACTGCCGACTGACTAATCTACAAATAACCTTTCATCATAAATAACTCCTCATTATTATTATTATTTGTCGATCAGTCAGTCAGTCACAATTTATCCATGATATTTCTCTGCTTGCTACCCCACTTCATGACTAACTGCAGTAGGCAATCGCGAATGCATCCGTTATGTTGGGTGATACACCTTACAAATTATTTCTGTATTTTTATATCATGTCATATAGTCTCAATTAGTTAGTAATCTGAAGATTTAAAAATAATTTTGCTAAGGCATTTGAATGGTCTCTTTGTTGATTTGATGTGAGCCAGGCATAAACATTTTATTTGGCAATCGGTTTACCCTCTGCATTTGAGATGGTACAGTCCATATTGTGAAGCGGCATCTTCTTTCCAGTCTCAGTTAATGTGAAAGATAACCGGTTGTCCGGGTCTTTATTCATCAAACCCTGTCTGTAAAGAGATGCTGGGGCGACCAACGAAATCTCGAGTACATGGTTTGTCAAAAGAAAATTAATGTTAGTACTAGATAAATGTGCCAGCATTTAAGTATACGTTTATCGTCTGCATGAGAGAGGTTACTCCGTTGAATGTAGACTGGCCCTGAATTCATAGACCGTGAAAATAGCCAGTTAACCGGCGGGAGCAAAGCAGAGATCGAGCTCTGTGTGGAAAGATGTCGTCCGTGCAGAAAACGATGTCTAATCTTCGCTCCCGAGTGGAGGGTGAGTGTGCATGGGTTAGTTAACTTCTCCTCCCTCCTGAATCCTCCTCCCCCTCCCCCCCCCCTCCTCCCTCTCTGCAGATGACTTCGTCAACCATTTTGAAAAGAAGGTCGACGACATCCGATCAAAAGTCAAACGGCACCGCTGGTTCTGCTCACACTGCCCTACCCTGTGCTCTGACCTCTTTCTCCCCTCTCTCTCCAGATGAAATCTCGCATCTTGTGACGGCCGGCCGCCCAACAACCTGCCCGCTTGACCCTATCCCCTCCTCTCTTCTCCAGACCATTTCCGGAGACCTTCTCCCTTACCTCACCTCGCTCATCAACTAATCCCTGACCGCTGGCTACGTCCCTTCCGTCTCCAAGAGAGCGAGAGTTGCACCCCTTCTGAAAAAACCTACACTCGATCCCTCCGATGTCAACAACTACAGACCAGTATCCCTTCTTTCTTTTCTCTCCAAAACTCTTGAACGTGCCGTCCTTGGCCAGCTCTCCCGCTATCTCTCTCTGAATGACCTTCTTGATCCAAATCAGTCAGGTTTCAAGACTAGTCATTCAACTGAGACTGCTCTTCTCTGTATCATGGAGGCGCTCCGCACTGCTAAAGCTAACTCTCTCTCCTCTGCTCTCATCCTTCTAGACCTATCGGCTGCCTTCGATACTGTGAACCATCAGATCCTCCTCTCCACCCTCTCCGAGTTGGGCATCTCCGGCGCGGCCCACGCTTGGATTGCGTCCTACCTGACAGGTCGCTCCTACCAGGTGGCGTGGCGAGAATCTGTCTCCTCACCACGCGCTCTCACCACTGGTGTCCCCCAGGGCTCTGTTCTAGGCCCTCTCCTATTCTCGCTATACACCAAGTCACTTGGCTCTGTCATAACCTCACATGGTCTCTCCTATCATTGCTATGCAGACGACACACAATTAATCTTCTTCTTTCCCCCTTCTGATGACCAGGTGGTGAATCGCATCTCTGCATGTCTGGCAGACATATCAGTGTGGATGACGGATCACCACCTCAAGCTGAACCTCGGCAAGACGGAGCTGCTCTTCCTCCCGGGGAAGGACTGCCCGTTCCATGATCTCGCCATCACGGTTGACAACTCCATTGTGTCCTCCTCCCAGAGCGCTAAGAACCTTGGCGTGATCCTGGACAACACCCTGTCGTTCTCAACTAACATCAAGGCGGTGGCCCGTTCCTGTAGGTTCATGCTCTACAACATCCGCAGAGTACGACCCTGCCTCACACAGGAAGCGGCGCAGGTCCTAATCCAGGCACTTGTCATCTCCCGTCTGGATTACTGCAACTCGCTGTTGGCTGGGCTCCCTGCCTGTGCCATTAAACCCCTACAACTCATCCAGAACGCCGCCGCCCGCCTGGTGTTCAACCTTCCCAAGTTCTCTCACGTCACCCCGCTCCTCCGCTCTCTCCACTGGCTTCCAGTTGAAGCTCGCATCCGCTACAAGACCATGGTGCTTGCCTACGGAGCTGTGAGGGGAACGGCACCTCAGTACCTCCAGGCTCTGATCAGGCCCTACACCCAAACAAGGGCACTGCGTTCATCCACCTCTGGCCTGCTCGCCTCCCTACCACTGAGGAAGTACAGTTCCCGCTCAGCCCAGTCAAAACTGTTCGCTGCTCTGGCCCCCCAATGGTGGAACAAACTCCCTCACGACGCCAGGACAGCGGAGTCAATCACCACCTTCCGGAGACACCTGAAACCCCACCTCTTTAAGGAATACCTAGGATAGGATAAGTAATCCTTCTCACCCCCCTTTAAGATTTACATTTACATTTACATTTAAGTCATTTGGCAGACGCTCTGTTCTACTGGATGTCATAAGGTGAATGCACCAATTTGTAAGTCGCTCTGGATAAGAGCGTCTGCTAAATGACTTAAATGTAATGTAAATGTTAACTACAATTGAGAAAAATGCCCAATTTATATCCCTGTGAGATTGATATCGTTATTTTTGGTTATGAACAGGGTGCCTGTCTTAGCAAAGAATGCTAGCTAGCTAAATGATCGCAGCTAACTTTAGCTAGCTATTAGTCTATTATCCATCTTTGCAAACTAATCAAGTGAGTTGAATAGCTAAACTTTACAACTACCGCTTAGATAGCTAGCGGTATGACACAATAGTGTGGGAATGGGCCGCAATTCGGTTTCTGCATATGGGCATTCATGCACCCCCGCACCCTCAAGCATCCCAATGGGTAGATTCAATTATGCTGAGTTGCAGGGCACAGGTAGGCTGGACACATATTTTTTTCGGATTAAAATGTGTTAATTGCGTCTGCCATGGAGCCCCGGTTTCATAATACTACAATATGGCCCAGCTGCTTGCGGTAGCTTTGAAGTAATCACGAAAAAAAGGCCTTATTTTAGGGCATGTTTCACCCAGCAGCTCCTAGTTCTATTCAACATGGCACCTTACCATAGCACCAACTCGCATTCCGAATGTTCTACTCCCAGCCCATTGTTCTGCTTCACAATAACAGCTTTGCTATTGTTAGCAATTACATTTATCCAAGTAAACCTTGAAGGTGTACCTCTTGTAACTTACTATCAACCGGGTTAGGACTACTGGCTGAGCTATATCACTGTAAGCCTGGGTACACATTGTGGTAACCCACGGTGCCGCATGTGATCAGAGTTGAGTTGTTGGAAATGCTTGCACACTGTTCCAGTGCTCCATCCATGTCCTTTCCTACTGCTCTACTAAAAACCGCTTTAAAATAAACTTTGAAACCAAACCATATGGATTTGAATGAAAATACTTGAATAAACATGAAAAGGTGAATGAATGTATGAAGCGAACATCATTTCAAATAGTCTACATATCATGTAAAAGAGCATATAAACACTAAATATGTCAGGAGTCAGAGGGAGCCTAAGAAGGGTAGAAAATGAATTATTTAGGCAATTATTTAAATTATTCCTAGGCGATAAGCCTACAAAGAAATACATTGTGAAGCATTTGCGAGTGCGACACAATAGGCTGGTAGTGCTCAGCATTTAAACAACATTTCGTTGTATTAAATCATTATAGTCTATAAATTGTGCATATAGGCTGTGACTTCGAATGAAATATAAATTAAACAAAAAATGACTTATTAGTGTGTTTGAATTCATTTTTAGAGTTTGGCCAGTCTGTGGCTTCAGGCTCATGCGATGGTACCTGGAGAGCCGGCCAGCAGCGGAGAATATCCTCTCCATACTTGCAGAGCCACTGGGGATGCTAAACACCCTTTTGGCCATTCTTGCCAGGCTGGGCAGGGATGTAGAGTTGTCGACCGATTTAATCGGATTGGCTGATTTAATTAGGGCCGATTTCAAGTTTTCATAGCAATCGTCATTTTTGGACACCGATCATGGCCGATTACATTGCACTCCACGAGGAGACTGCGTGGCAGGCTGACTACCTTTTATGCGAGAGCAGCAAGGAGCCAAGGTAAGGTGCTAGCTAGCATTAAACGTATCTTATAAAAAAACAGTATTTTTGGGTGCCAATTTTTTATTTATTTTTATTTTTCCATTTATTTTTTCACCTTTATTTAACTAGGCAAGTCAGTTAAGAACACATTCTTATTTTCAACCTAGTGGTTAGAGCGTTGGACTAGTAACTGGAAGGATGCAAGTTCAAATCCCTGAGCTGACAAGGTACAAATCGGTCGTTCTGCCCCTGAACAGGCAGTTAACCCACTGTTCCTAGGCCATCATTGAATATAAGAATTTTTCTTAACTGACTTGCCTAGTTAAATAATGGTACAAAAAAAAACTGTCTCGTTCAGGGGTAGAATGACAGATTTTCACCTTGTCAGCTCGGGGGAGCTAGCATTAAACTTATCTTGTAAAAAAAACAATCAATCATAATCACTAGTTAACTACACATGGTTGATGATATTACTAGATATTATTTAGCGTGTCCTGCGTTGCATATAATCTGACTGAGCATTAAAGTATCTGACTGGCGGTGGTAGGCAGAAGCAGGCGCGTAAACATTCATTCAAACAGCACATTCATGCATTTTGCCAGCAGCTCTTCGTTGTGCGTCAAGCATTGCGCTGTTTATGACTTTAAGCTCATCAACTCCCGAGATGAGGCTGGTGTAACCGAAGTGAAATGGCTAGCTAGTTAGCTCGTGCTAATAGTGTTTCAAACTTCACTCGCTCTGAGCTTTGGAGTGGTTGTTTCCCTTGCTCTGCATGGGTAACGCTGCTTCGATGGTGGCTGTTGTCGTTAACCAGTTTTAGAAACGTCTGAGTGTTTTCTATCCACACATACTAATCATATGCATATACTATATTCCTGGCATGAGTAGCAGGGCGCTGAAATGTTGCGCGATTTTTAACAGAATGTTCAAAAAAGTAGGGGGTAGGATCAACAGGTTAAACCTGCGTAAACGTTCGGCTGGAAACAACCTAGCTTTGCCTAGTTGCATCAGCTCGGGAAGAGGCGAATTGGGAGACGTCGGAGATGTCCGGGATGCCTCGGAGGCGAGGTGGAATCAGACCTCTCCTTCCTACGTTCCCGTAGCCGCCCATCGATCCAGATGTTCAGCTAGTCGTTCAGTCTTTTTGTTCTGTGTGTCGTTCTAAATGTTCCATTGCCATACTGGCTGGCAACATTATCCCTTGCTTGCTAGTAAGCCAACTACAGCTAACTTGGTGACGTCAAACAGTGCAGCCAGAATAACAACAGTAGCTGCATTTGCATTTGTTTAAGCTGTTTTTCTAGTGAAGTTTATTTGGATACATCCATAACAATGAGCTAATGAGGCACGATTTCGCCTGGCGTAGAAAATGTGCTCTCTTGTCAGGACACTGTTTTTCAGAGGAGCTAACAACACGTTCAATACTATGGGACAGCTGCAAATCAAATTTGAATATTGAAACAATATTGCAAATGTCGGAGAGACAGACAGCAAGGTTTATTCAAATCTATGCTGTTGAAAACAATGTTAGTCTAAAAGAAATGAGCTGTCTAGATGCTTTTTATAGTTGCGATTAAGTTTTAAAATTGCCTGGCTGGGCTGATGAGACCGTGGATTGCACAGTCAAATGGAACAGAGTAAATAGGCATTTTAACGTCATAGATTTAGCCAGTGGTAACTTGTGGAATAGACACCGTCTGGAATGTGGTTTTAACCAATCAGCATTCAGGATTAGAACCACCCATTGTACAAATGGCTAACAATAGCTTGCAAGGAAAACTTTTTGTTACAGACGAGACGACAACATAGCTGTCTTTGCATTTTATGTCTTGACTCTTACCTGTGTATGAATTATGATGATTCACGGAAGACTAAAACACTTTCAAAATAATCCTCCCCACTCGGCTTCAACCAGTCCAGACTGCTGTGTTGGATAGCAGCAAGTGTATTCAAGGCAACACTGGTATTGAAAGCTGTAGCTATAATTTTCATGTAGTCCATGATGAAAATATGAGTAAATCCAATGGATGTGCCATTTGACAGAGAGGCCTTGAGTGACAGAATGGACTCTCTTTCTCGTGAATGTGCCAGCCCTCTCATTATCTCAACCAATCATTTCTAAACAGCATTGTGATTTCACATTTTATATTTACAGACCTCATACTAGTTCTTTATTACGGCACCTAAATGTTCAAAAAGGCATTTCTGCAAACAAATTGCATTTAGATAAAAAATAATATATTTTTATATTGAAATGCCTCCTGTGAAGTCGTAATGTTTAGTCATATGCCCAGCTTTCTGAAACGGGTCCCAAATGCAATTTCTCCCGCGTTGGATACATCCGGTCGCAATTGTAAATGAGAACTTGTTCTCAACTTGCCTACCTGGTTAAATACAGGTGAAATAAAATAAAATCAGTGCGCTTTTGAATTGGCGCCTTTTCCTAGACCATGTTGCTATTTTGCCTTGCATTAATTGTCTAAGAAAAGTGAGAAGAGTAAACCCCAACTTAATTAGGGTTATAATCAATAACCCGACTGTTAAATGTGCCTGACTTTATAAATCATCCATATATGTCTACAGAAATGAGACACATCCTGGTTCTGTTGCCTGAGGGTTTGTTTAATGGCCTACTGATTCCGTGAGCTCCAAGCCTTACGCATCCACATGTCGGATAAAGCAATTTCACAAATGCGGCTGTTTTAATCTTTGCTACGCTGTAATATAGGCTTTACACTTTTCCCCCCATTTAGAACACACACTCTGGTATTACTTATCATTTATTTAGTGTTTGCACTGTTCCAAATGGTCTAAAAAATTAGAATATTGTAATCTTAACAGCACCTGTCACACATTAATGCGCATGCAGCGCTCGCTCTGATTACCCTCTTTCTCCATCTCCTTATTATTATTTTGATCATCATTATAATTAGTAGGCTTATTATAGCAGCCTTCTATAAACACCAATATGCACGTAGCGCTTGATCCTTACCTTCCCTCTTTTTCTTGATCTCCAGTAGTTTCCACAACCAAGTCCAATTTCTTCCACACATCTTTCTTCCCCTTTCCCTCCTGAGCATTCTCCCATATCAAGTTCATTTTTCACATCCTCTGCATCCATTTTGCTGTCAAGTGTTCAGAGTTTATAACTAGAGCCCGACCGATTTATCAGTTGACCGATATTATCCTTTTACCAATGTATTTGTATCGGCGTTTAATCCATTGAAAATTACGGAAATAAAATGCTGAGAAAAAGCTTTGCTAAAAAGCCTTCCTTCATAGAATTACTTTTTCATGTATTTCTTTATTTGACCTAAAGAGGGTGCTCTTTTCATGGCTATATACCCATCTTGCCTTGATGTGCTACACTGAGACTGGACACTACCACCGTGCCAACGCAACTACCCCAGTAAGAGGGGAGAGTGAACTAACTTAGTCTTACTGCTTCTACGGCGAGTGCTGAGTAGATAGCAGCTTGCCAAAAATGTGCGCTGGTCATACTGTTATGCCCGAATGTGAAGTAAGTGCCGTGCTAAGAACGTTCAACTGTGGTAATGTTAACGTTACAGCCCTTTAGTGAAGCCAGCGAAATCTGGTGTTACATTTGCTCTATGCAAAGGGAAATCCTCAACCTCTGTCATTCAAATGTTTTCAGAGCCACAAAAAAAAACTTTGCAGGTTACAAAGTAGCACTTCGTAGCTATGTTTTGGACGTCCCTGCGCTAAACCCTAACCGTAACACTTACCTAACCCGAACCCTTACCGTAACCATACGGAGGAAAGTTCCAAGGAATCGCAGAAAGAAAGCAATGAGGCAATGCTTGGTGGAAGAGGCAACTACCAGAATTCAGTAGCAGTAGTTTGGGGAATATTCAGAGGTGGAAACCTTCCGTGGGAATTAACGGGAATATATGGGAATTAACCTAAATATATGCAAATTATATTACTATCATTGAAATGTAAGATGTTTTTTGCATTGGATATATTTACCATATCATATGGAAACAAACCTTTTTACCTTGTCATAAGTAGACATAATTGAAATCCTTCCAATATAAAACAAAAAAACGATTTAGTTACGGATTTAATTTTAATTAAATGGGTTGACTCTTCTCATGGGATTATTTCACTGAACATCAAAATGAGGGAATATTGAATGATTCTTAATGATCCATTGCATATCCCAGTAACGTTTTCAACATACAGTTGAAGTCGGGAGTTTACATACACCTCAGCCAAATACATTTAAACTCAGTTTTTCACAATTCCTTGACATTAAATCTTCGTAAGAAATTCCCTGTCTTATGTCAGCTAGGATCACCACTTTATTTTAATAATGTGAAATGTCAAAATAATAGTAGAAAGAATGGTTTATTTAAGCGTTTATTTCTTTCATCACATCCCCAGTGGGTCAGAAGTTTACATACACTCAATTAGTATTTGGTAGCATTGCCTTTGAATTGTTTAACTTGGGTCAAACGTTTTGGGTAGCCTTCCACAAGCTTCCCACAATAAGTTTTGGCCCATTCCTCCTGACAGAGCTGGTGTAACTGAGACAGGTTTGTAGGCCTCCTTGCTCGCACACGGTTTTTCAGTTCTGCCCACAAATTGTCTATAGGATTGAGGTCAGGGTTTTGTGATGGCCAATCCACTACCATGACTTTGTTGTCCTTAAGTCATTTTGCCACAACTTTGTCGTAGGTCATTCTTCCGAGCTGGAATCAGTGCAGTTTATCCTCCTTTTACTCAACTTTAGTAACACAGTTTTGCCAGAAAATAATCTAATCTTTCTGGTGTTCCTAAATTTTATGTGGTGCTTACGTTGTTATTAATTTTGTATTTCAACAATGAACACAGACTGAGACCAAGGTCTCTTTTATAGCTGGGCCCTGCTTATACATGTTAACACATACAGTTTCAGAAACTACACAAGACAAACAAAACGATCACAGATAACACAAATACAGCAGCAGATTGTTACATTTACACACAGGTTATTTCAGGTTATTTCCCTAACAGCACAAGAAAC
Source organism: Oncorhynchus keta (assembly GCF_023373465.1). Lineage (NCBI taxonomy): Eukaryota > Metazoa > Chordata > Actinopteri > Salmoniformes > Salmonidae > Oncorhynchus > Oncorhynchus keta. Next base: position 162,322 of record NC_068425.1, read on the forward strand.
ATTTATTGGAGCAAAAACAGTTACAAGCAATACAAAAATAAAAATGCTCCAATAAATGTTTAAAATGGGCAACAGGGGGACAAGAGTCTCAAGTTTAAGTTTAGTCTGCAGGCTATTCCATAAGCAAGGAGCGTAACAGGAAAAGGCAGCCAAACCCAACTCTTTTGAAATCTCATGGGCCTCAAGTGTAATTCATGCTTGAGACCTGGTTTTAGGAATTATAATTCTAATGCTGATGAGTGATGATAAATCAGAAGGTAGTTTATTCAGAAGTGCTTTATAGACAAACACGAGAGCATGTTCTCGTCTCACGGACAGTGAAGTCCAACCCACATTTTGATATAAAACACAGGGGTGAGTTCTATAGCTAGTACCTGTAATAATAAGTGCTCAATGATAAGTAGCATCCAGCGATTTAAGTGCTGATGCCATAGCATGCGTGTAGATAATATCCCCATAATCTATAACAGACAAAAGTAGCTTGCACCTGTAAGTCACTCTGGATATGAGTGTCTGCTAAATGACTAAAATGTCAAGTGAGGGGAGAGAGAGATGGGTAGTTGGCAGTTCCTCTTCGTTTAATACTAATGATAGCCCACACAGATAATTGTGTAAGTGTGGTTTCCGTCCATGGTGCTGTGTTTTGTGTAGGTTTATCTACTGTGCAGCTGAGGTTAATGCACCCCCTTAGGTCCACAACAGCACCACTGCACATCTCCCCCTCAACTGCGAGAGTAAAAGAGTCTTGTCCATGGGGTGCCATCCAGGTTATTGTGTTGTACCCACTGGAGCGTAGTAGGGGAGCTATACCAGTGTGATTCCTGCTCTCCCCCTCTCCCCTCCACATTGTGCAGTGTCACGGGGGAGCTGAGAGAGAGCTGTCTCCACCTGTCTGTCCACTCCACTGGCTGCTGGCAGTCTGGAGCGTGGAGGGAAATCCCTATCTCTGAGTAGAATGGAGAAGCCCTCATTCTCACTGGATAATCCCTAAAGCCCAAGGACGTAGCCTAGGACTGCATTAGAGCTGATCTCATCTGGATCCCGCAACACTAACAGATGTTCTTATGTACATTTTAAATCTAATCTAACACATGTTGTGTGCTTGTTAAGTTAATTGGACGGGTATGGTACGGTGTTGTTGAGCTGACTAATGTGATTTGGCAGTGCCATTGGTGCGTAGCAGTAAGGGCTCTTTTACAGAGAGGGTAATTTAACTGAGGTGAGCAGAGGGGAAATTGGATGGAGGGTATAGGTTCAAATAGTGATACTTTCAAATAATGCTTTGGGTTGAGAACTGGTGACATGGTCACTAACCTAGATTATTTCAATATACATGACTGTGCTACAATTGAGGAAATGGAAATGACACTCCTTCACTACCTCTGCAAGTTGAGACTGACTCACAAAAGCAACGTATGAGTCACTATATTAAAGTAACAGTCCAGTGTTTCCAGAGTTCTATGAAATAGTTTTCCTTCCAGGTGTTAAGATGGCACTGTACCGGATGGCCGCCGTTTTGATGGCTCCGACCCAACTTTGCTTAAGAGAAATATCTATGTGAGAATGCTACTTCATTGACTACAGCTCAGCGCTCAACACCATTTTCTCTGCAAGCTAATCACCAAGGTTAGGACCCTGGGACTGATCACCTGCCTCTGCAACTGGATCCTGGACTTCCTGACGAGAATAGGCAACATCTCTGCCACGCTGACCTTCAACACGGGAGTTCCTCAGGGGTGTGTGCTTTGTCCCCTCCTGTACTGGCTGTTCACCCACGACTGCTTGGCCACGGACGACTCCAACACCAAGTTTGCTGACGACACGACGGTGGTAGGCCTAATCACCAGTGACAATGAGACAGCCATGAGACAGTGACCTGGCAGTGTGGTACCCGGATAACAACCTCTCCGTCAACGTCAGTAAGACCAAGTAACTGGTTGTGGACTATAGGAAACAGGGGTCGAGCACGCCCCCATCCACTGGGCTGCAGTGGAGCGGGTCAAGAGCTTCAAGTTTCGCTGTGTCCAAATCACTAAGGACTTAAAATGGTCCACGTGCACAGTGGTGAAGATGGCACGACAGTGCCTCTTCCCCCTCGAGGCAGAAAAGGTTTGTGTCCAAATCCTCAAGTTATTGCAACAACACCGCCCTTAATCACATGGCGTGAGGGTGATGCGGCTAGCCCAGTACATCACTGGGGCTGAGCTCCCTGCCTTCCAGGACCTCTATCAGGCAGTGTGAAAAAATGGTAATTAGGTGTGTTCAAAAGCAGCTTTTCTGTGTTGGAATGGTGTGGGCGTACCCCAACAACAGAATGGTGTGGGCGTACCCCAACAACAGAATGGTGTGGGCATATGCCAATTTTAGTGGGGTAATATTTTATATGTCTGTATATACACTGAGTGAACAAAACATTAGGAATACCTGCTCTTTCTATGAAAGACTGACTAGGGGAATCCAGGTGAAAGCTATGATGGATTTGACAGGTGACATCAATCAGTGTATATCAGGTATTCCCAAACTGGGGTACGCACAATGCTGTCGGGGGTACGCCAAATAAAAATGTGATTCACATTGTTAACAAGTAAAATGTATACAAATATTCACATTTTCAAACCGTCCATTTAATATTTTCTAATGGGGATATACAGTTGAAGTCGGAAGTTTACATAGACTTAGGTTGGAGTCATTAACTCGTTTTTCAATCACTCCACACATTTCTTGTTAACAAACTACAGTTTTGGCAAGTCGGTTAGAACATCTACTTTGTGCATAACACAAGTCATTTTTCCAACAATTGTTTACACACAGATTATTTCACGTATAATTCACTGTGTCACAATTCCAGTGCGTCAGAAGTTTACATACACTAAGTTGACTGTGCCTTTAAACAGCTTGGAAAATTCCAGATAATGATGTCATGGCTTTAGAAGCTTCTGATAGGCTAATTGACATACTTTGAGTCAATTGGAGGTGTACCTGTGGTTGTCTTTCAGGGCCTACCTTCAAACTCAGTGCCTCTTTGCTTGACATCATGGGGAAATCAAAAGAAATCAGCCAGACCTCCACAAGTCTGGTTTATACTTGGGAGCAATTTCCAAACATGTTCATCTGTACAAACAATAGTACGCAATTATAAACACCATAAGACCACACAGCCGTCATACCACTAAGGAAGGAGACGTCTTCTGTCTCGTAGAGATGAACGCACTTTGGTGCGAAAAGTGCAAATCAATCCCAGAACAACAGCAAAAGACTGTGTGAAGATGTTGGAGGAAACAGGTACAAAAGTCTCTATATCCACAGTAAAACGAGTCCTATATCGACATAACCTGAAAGGCCACTCAGAAAGGAAGAAGCCACTGCTGCAAAACCGCCATTAAAAAAGCCAGACTACGGTTTGCAACGGCACATGGGGATAAAGGTCGTACTTTTTGGAGAAATGTCCTCTGGTCTGATGAAACAAAATATAATTGTTTGGCCATAATGACCATCGTTGTGTTTGGAAGAAGAAGAACACCATCCGATCGTTTCACTGCTTTAAAATAAACCAATGTCAAATACAGGTAGCCCAGTCAAATAATAACATCCAGTCACATTAATCGTTACTCTCTCGCGGGAATTCCACTAATGCAGTCATGTAGCTGCTGCTCATTCAGTTTGCTCGGAAATGGATGAAAGGTTAAAAAAAGTAAGTTCTGTTTCCACGAGCACATCCAATGCTAACTCTTCAGTAATTCTACATTTGTTGTTAGCTCAGTTAGCATGGACACAGACAGTTGTGAATCTGATGCAGCCAAAGAGCTACTGCCCCCTTACCCGGGAAAGCACCGAACAAAAGACAGGGACGTTGGACCATTGAAGAGGCGCAAATATGATGAACTACATTCATTTGGGGTTCACTTATATTGGGAGTAGTGCCTTTACTCAGCCACAGTGTGTCATATGTGCAAAAGTACTCTCTCACAACTCAATGATACCTTCACTCTTACGCTGACATTTTAGAAACAAAACATGCTAATTTGAAAAATAAGGGTTAGGGTTTTTTAGTGAGAATTAAGATGATTTTTGAGTAGTACGACATGTATAAAAGCAACAGATACCATTAATAAGAAGGGAATAGAAGCATCTTATAAGGTGAGCTACCGAGTGGCTAGGACAGGCAAGCCCCATACTATTGTGGAGGACTTAATTCTTCCTGCCGCGGACAATGCTAGAGGAAAAGGTCCCAAAAACTATACAGACAACGCTTTCATCAAACAACACTGTTTCACGACGCATCAGTGACATGGCAGGAGATTTTATGAAACAATTACTGCTTTGCATACAGGCCAGTGAATTCAATGTGTTATAGCTGGATGAGTCAACACACTTGGCGGGCCTTGCACAGCTCCTGGTATATGTCCGTTACTTTTTTGGGGGGTCAATTAAAGCACACCCTTCTCATTAACCTGTGAGTTATTCACAATTGTCTATGAACAAATAAGGTTTCATATGTAAGATGGTTAAATAAAGAGCAAATTGATTGATTACTTTTATATTATTATTTGTGCTCTGGTCATATAAGAGCTCTTTGTCACAACCCGGCTCGTGGGAAGTGACAAACTCACACTCATTCTTATGTTTAATAAATGTATTGTGCAGCTTTAAATACCTCCCCCAAACCAACAAACCTCTGGGGTTGCCATGTGTCACAGGTGTCACGCCATACGTATTCCGCAACTCCTTGGAGATCTTTGTTGTTTAGTTCCGCCAGGCCCCAAAACACTGAGAGGAATTGACTTTATCTTTTGAATAAAAAGAGTAGTTTGGTTAGAGTGAACTGAGCCTTTAAGATAAACACATTAAGCAAGGGGACTGTGGCAGGGGTCGCCAGGGGGGTGTAGAGGTGGGTGGGGCATTTTCTACACGCTGGCTTATTTTAAGTTTACGCATTAACATGTAAGAAAACAATCCACCAGGTCCAGACCTGTTTGGTATTGATTTGAGCCTCTGGAGGTGAAACCTACACACTCCTCATCCCGACCCCCATCTCTCTGTGTGTGTGTGTGTGTAATTCTCTCAGACACAGTCCCACCCAAACACTCACGTATACATGCAGATCTAGGTGTTTTGGTAAGCCCTCAAAATGAAACAGGAGTCATTTCCAAGCTTGACGAAGCCCACAGAAGTTCCACTCTGATATTGCCGCTCACTAGGGAGCCATGTTTAACTAACACATGTCGAACTGCCCACTTAAAACAGAAAACAGACATGTAAACCCAGAGAATTAGTCTTGTCTTTGTAGACTTTGATGGACTCAATACTGTCACTGTGCACCTAATGAAGTTCCAAGAATTTGTTGTCTTTTTCATCCCATTGGTACTTAAGCTAATAACATCAAAGTAAACAGAGAACTCAATTTCAGGAGGAAGTACATATAACCTATTACTTCTCCTGCATTTGCTCTTTTGTATTAAAGTTTATTTTGAAAAGATAATCATAATACAGTGTTTTAGGGAAGTATTCAGACCCCTTGACCTTTTCCATATTTTGTTACATTACAGTCTTAATCTAAAATGGATTAAATCATTTTCCCCCTCATCAATCTACACACAATACCCCATGACAAAGCAGAAACAGGTTTTTAGAAATGTTTGCAAATGTATTAATAATAAACTGATTTTACATTTACATAAGTATTCAGACCCCTTTACTCAGTACTTTGTTAAAGCACCTTTGGCAGTGATTACAGCCTAGAGTTTTCTTGGGTATGAGCTTGGCACACCTGTATTTAGGAAGTTCTCCCATTCTTCTCTGCAGATCCTCTCAAGCTCTGTCAGGTTGGATAGGGAGCATTGCTGCACAGCTATTTTCAGGTCTCTCCAGAGATGATCGGTCAGGTTTCTAGTCTGGGCTCTGGCTGGGCCACACAAGGACATTAAGAGACTTGTCCCGAAGCCACTCCTGCGTTGTCTTAGCTGTGTGCTCAGGGTCATTGTCCTGTTGGAAGGTGAACCTTCACCCCAGTCTGACGTCCTGAGCGCTCTGGAGCAGGTTTTCATCAAGGATCTCTCTGTACTTTGCTCTGTTCATCTTTGCCTCAATCCTGACTAGTCTCCCAGTCCCTGCCACTGAAAAACATCCCCACAGCATGATGCTGCCACCACCATGTTTCATCGTAGGAATGGTGCCAGGTTTTCTCCAGACGTGACTCTTGGCATTCAGGCCGAAGAGTTCAATGTTGGTTTCATCAGACTGGAGAATCTTGTTTTTAGATCTTTAGGTGCCTTTAGTTGCCTTTTTGGCCAATTCCAAGCGGGCTGTCATGTGCTTTTTACTGAGCATCCTTTCGTCTGGCCACTCCACCATGAATGTCTGATTGGTGGAGTGCTGCAGAGATGGTTGTCCTTCTGGAAAGTTCTCCAACCTCCACAGAGGAACTCTAGAGCTCTGTCAGAGTGACCATCGGGTTCTTGGTCACCTCCCTGACCAAGGCCCTTCTCTCCCGAATGCTCATTTTAGCAGGGCGGCCAGCTTTGGTGGTTCCAAACTTCTTCCATTTAAGAATGATGGAGGCCACTGTGTTCTTGGTTAACCTTCAATGCTCCAGACATTTTTTGGTATCCTTCTCCAGATCTGTGCCTTGACACAATCCTGTCTCGGATCTCTACAGACAATTCCTTCGACCTCATGGCTTGATTTTTTTCTCTGACATGCACTGTGAACTGTGGAACCTTATATAGACAGGTGTGTGCCTTTCCAAATCATTTCCAATCAATTGAATTTACCAAATCAAGTTGTAGAAACATCTCAAGGATGATCAATGGAAACAGGATGCACCTTCGAGTCTCATAGTAAAGGGTCTGAATACTTATGTAACTAAGGTATTTCTGTTTTTTATTTGTAATAAATTTGCAAACATTTTTAAAAACCTGTTTTCACTTTGTCATTATGGGGTTTTGAGTGTAGATTGCTGAGGATTTCTTTTGTTTTTATCCATTTTAGATGAAGGCTATAACAAAACAAAATGTGGAAAAGGTCAAGGGGTCTGAATACTTTCCAAAGCCACTGCATATAATGCATGAACAATCTTTTTCTTCAGTACTTTAGTATGTTTGATGTTTGCACATTGCAGCTCATCTCTTGTTTCACTTGTCTCTCTCCAGGATACTCCTGCAAACTTCTGACCAAGAACATGGGCATGCTGGTGATGAACGAAGACACACTTGACGTGAGTACAGCAGACTGAGGATCTGTTATCACTCTACATTATTATTATTATATCATTGAACAGGGGATGTGCTATAGTAGCTGCGTAGGTCTACAGTGTGCACAGGGCCTTATGCATTTGTGCACACTGAAGCAAACCGCAGCAAAACTAGTGTCTTATCAGACAAGTTCAGGTAGTCCCTCTCCATTTAGGTCAGTTTTCATCCATTTGGTAGTGAATACAACCCTATAATCCAGTCAATTATTACCCTTAAAAGTTATTTTGTTGAACTGTTTTCATGGAAATGTAGTTATTTTCGGATAGTTAGTGTTAATGCTGTCAATCTGCATAATCCAAATTGCAGAGCAGTAGAGGGGGAAAAGGTAAGCATGCCCCTGCAGGGATAGTCTTGTCTGTTGTCGTGGGGGAAGGACAGGACGAAAAGAAACCACTGCTGCACTCCTCCATGGGAGGAAACGAGGGAACAGAGCCGTGGACAGAGGAACCACTCACTGTGTGTGTCGGCGCAGGAGGGAGGGATGAAGGGAGGGAATGTAGGAAGGGATACAGCGATGACGGACGGCCTTCACTCTGTCAACCCGGCCAGGTTAGTATGATAAATTAAGTGGTAGAGAAGAGAGGTAGAGAAGAGAGGACGGCCCCTTTGAAATGTCAGCTCCCATTCTCCTGTGGCTCAAGAGATGCTCATATAAAGTTGTTTGTAAAACATGGAGGAATTCTCTCCCCCCATCCTTCCATTCGGGCTCAATGAACAGAGGTCCTGCCAAACGGTGCTGCTGGGAATTGGAGTTGCTCTTATGTTGCGCCTGAGAGTAATTGGAGCGCGTCTTCCTCCCCTTTTCCATGTTTAGAAACAGTTATCAAAGAGATGGGGACGTGTTCGGCGGCTTGAAGCAGGCTGAAATCTCTTCAGTGCTAAATCTTCCAACCCCTCGAGACCTGAAGTGAAATGTGTTATTCAGGAAGTAGTAAAGAAGGATCCATTAGCTGAATTTTCAAGTTCATCTCAGTGACTCAGTGACTCAGTCAAAGAGAGTGAACACGGTGCGAAGGAGCCTAGGGTTGTGCTCCCAGCTATCAGGGTTTCCATTAGCTGGTAATTGGCTGCTTTTGGCTGATAAAATAAATGAAAAGCCGGTAAGTAAAATTATAGCCAGCTGAATTGAGAAAGCGAGAGAGGAGGCTTTGCCTAGGCTCCTGTTTATTTCAAAGATGAACGCCTTTTTCATTTAAGTAAAATGAAAGTTACACTGAACAAAAATATAAACGCAACATGTAAAGTGTTAATTCCTTGTTTTTCATGAGCTGAAATAAAAGATCCCAGAAATGTTCCATATGCACAAAAAACATATTTCTCTAAAATTGTGTACACCAATTTGTTTACATCCTTGTTAGTGAGCATTTCTCCTTGGTCAAGATAATCCATCCACCTAACAGGTGTGACATATCAAGAAGCAGATTAAATAGCATGATCTTTACACAGGTGCACCTTGTACTGGGGACAATAAAAGGCACTCTGAAATGTGCAGTTTTGTCACACAACACAAAGCCACAGATGTGTCAAGTTTTGAGGGAGCGTACAATTGGCATGCTGACTGCAAGAATGTCCACCAGAGCTGTTGTAAGAGAATTGAATGTTCATTTCTCTACCATAAGCCGTCTCCAACATCGTTTTAGAGAATTTGGCAGTAAGTTCAACTGGCCTCACAACCGCAGACCATGTGTAACCATGCCAGCTCAGGACCTCCACATCCGGCTTCTTCACCTGCGTGATCATCTGAGACAAGCCACCCTGACAGATGGTGAAACTGAGGAGTATTTCTGTCTGTCATAAAGCTCTTTTGTGGGGGAAATTAATTCTGATTGGCTGGGCCTGGCCACACAATGGGTGGCCCTGGCTCCCAAGTGGGTGAGTCTATGCCCTCCCAGGCCCACCCATTGATGCTCCCCTGCACAGTCATGTGAAATCTATAGATTAGGGCCTAATTCATTTATTACAATTGACTGATTTCCTTAACGGAACTGTAGCTCAGTAAAATCATTGAAATTGTTGCATGTTGTGTTTATTTTGTTCAGTATAGTTCGGTCCTTGAACTGTTCTTGTCTATTAATGTAAGTTTTATGTCATATTTCATGTTCTGTGTGGACCCCAGGAAGAGTAGCTGCAGCTAATGAGTATCTTAATAAAATTCCCCAAAAATACCAAATACAGTGCCTTGCGAAAGTATTCGGCCCCCTTGAACTTTGCGACCTTTTGCCACATTTCAGGCTTCAAACATAAAGATATAAAACTGTATTTTTTTGTGAAGAATCAACAACAAGTGGGACACAATCATGAAGTGGAACGACATTTATTGGATATTTCAAACTTTTTTAACAAATCAAAAACTGAAAAATTGGGCATGCAAAATTATTCTGTATATAATCCGGTTTTGGCATGAGAAAATTTGTGAAGTGTCAAAATACCTTGAAGTATTGCGAGAATTTGCGTACTCATGGATACGGAGCCTCAGGAATATAATATCCGGTCACGATTAGGAGCAACTCCCTATTATTAATGTATATCGTTGTTGTTATTGTAGGCCTATTTATTAATCCAAACCAGTTCTTTAAATGTGACCGACCGGCTCAAATCGGTCTTATGTAGCAACATTTGAAATTGTGTTTTTTTACATTGGATAAAAGTCTAGACTCAGAGCTACAAAATGGTATATCACACACTACAGTTGAGGAACAAAGTGAGAGTAATTTTGCTTTGAACATTGATGAACTTGTAAACTGACTTTTGAGACAATGGCCTTTGAATGTTTTGGTACTAATACTGGAGAGCCCTTCTTTGTCTACACCCATTCAGCATCGTTCACATCCTCTTAAGCTTTAGCTCCACCCATCTCTTTTAAGGGTTGATCTGAGAATTCTGTACTAACAGCAGCAGTCAAGCACCCCTGTAAAGATCTTCATTATGCACAGATTCAAAATAGCTATTGATAACAAATGTGTATTTTGTGGTTGTGACCCAGAGACTCTTGACCATTTACTGTTCTTATGTCAGAAGATTTTGGAGTGAGTTAGATTTTATTTCAAAAGAAACTACTATTAATGTTAATTTGAAAGACTCTGAAATGATGTTATATGGACCCTGATTTAACTTTCATTGGAAATGTTTTTACATTTTATGGCAGATTCTTTATCCATAAAATTAAGTGGGTGGAAAACAAACCCCTCTTCACATTGTTTAAGGTAGAATTTAAATATTATTTTGAAATGATCAGTAAGTGTAAAAACAAAAAAGCAATACGTTCATGCAACTTTTTGACAAATTGAATAGGTTAGGTTTATGTACTCTTGTTTGTATATTTATGATTTTGTATTTGTTTTGTTCATAATAATATATATTTTTTAAAGCGGTCAAGCATGCAAGCTAACTTGCTAGCTACTTCCAGACACAAATGAGAGAACAGCTCACTGAACATTACTCGCCCTAGCATGGCTCATTAGGCTGTTATCCAGATCGTTGGTGACTGCAACTGTGCTGTCAGATTGTTCGTTCGTAAATTCAGAGCCCACACTGGACGCTCTGGCCCAATATGAAGGGTTGATCCAAACATTCTGACCTCACAACAGCAGTCAAGCACCCAAGCTAACTGGCTAACATTGGCTAGCTTGCTAGCTACTTCCAGACACATAATGAGAGAACACCCCACACTGACCATTTTATTCTCCCTAGCAGAGCTGGTTAGTATTCAGAGCGTTGGTGACTGTAACTGTGATGCTGGCAACAATTGAATTACGCTTTTTAGTAAAGGTTTACTGACACCGGCCATATTCAACGGGTGTTGAGCATTCGTAAATTCATCAGTTATTCTGTGCTCTCGCACACGAGAGTCTTTTGTTCTGACATGTAGCTAGTTAGCTATCTGGGTTAACAATGAACCATAATCCCAATTTATGACATTACTACCCTGCATGAATCTTTAGGTAGCTAACCAACCAGGTTCGATGTTGGCGAGCTAACATTAGGCTATAAATAGTCAAACAAGTGGCTCAGCTGTCTTAAGGCACTGCATCTCAGTGCTAGAGGCGTCACTACAGACTCTGGTTCGATCCCGGGCTGTATCACAATCGGCCGTGATCGGGAGTCCCATAGGGCGGCGCACAATTGGCCCAGCGTCATCCGGGTTAGGGGAGTATTTGGCCATGGTAGGTTGTCATTGTAAAATAAGAATTTGTTCAGACACAAGACATATGTGGCTAGGTCTACAGACAATCACGGAATACGAAAGGAAAGCCAGCCATGTCGCGGACACCGTCTTGCTTCCAGACATGCTAGACACATTCTTTGCCCGCTTTGACGGTAACACAGTGCCACCGACACGGCTAGCTACAAAGGACCTTGGGCTCTCCTTCTTCGTGGCCAACGTGAGTAAGACATTTAAACGTGTTTACCCTCGCAAGGCTGTCGGCCCAGACGGCATCCCTAGCCGCGTCCCCAGAGCATGCACAGGCCAGCTGGATGATGTGTTTACGGACATATTCAATCTCTCCCTATCCCAGTCTGCTGTCCCCACATTCTTCAAGATGGCCACCATTGTTCCCATACCCAACAAAGCAAAGGTAACTGAACTAAATTACTATCGCCCCGTAGCACTCACTTCTGTCATCATGAAGTGCTTTGAGAGACTAGTCAAGAATCATATCACCTCCACCTTACCTGTCACCCTAGACCCAATTCAATTTCCTTACCACCACAATAGGTCCACAGACGATGCAATCGCCATCACACTGCACACTGCCCTATCCCATCTGGTCAAGAGGAATACCTATGTAAGAAAGCTGTTCATTGACTTTAGCTCAGCATTCAACACCATTGTACCCTCCAAGCTCATCATTAAGCTCAAGGCCCTGTGCCTGAACCCAGCCCTGTGCAATTGGATACTGAAATTCCTGACAGGCCGCCCCCAGGTGGTGAAGGTAGGAATCAACATCTCCTCTTCGCTGATCCTTAACACTGGGGCCCCACAAGGGTGCGTGCTCAGCCTACTCCTGTACTCCCTGTTCACCCATGACTGTGTGGCCATGCATGTCTCCAACTCAATCATCAAGTTTGCAGACAGCACAGCAGTAGTATGCTTGATTACCAACCACGACGAGAAAGCCTACAGGGAGGAGGTGAGGGCTCTGAGAATGTTGTGTCAGGAACGTCTCACTCAACGTCAACAAAATAAAGGAGAGGATTGTGGACTTCAGGAAACAGCAGAGGGAAAGGTAGAAAGGTGGAAAGTTTTAAGTTCCTTGGCATACATATAACTGGCAAACTGAAATGGTCCACCCACACAGAGGGTGTGGTGAATAAGGCGCAACAGCACCTCTTCAACCTCAGGAGGCTGAAGAAACGTGTCTTGGCACCTAAAACCCTCACAAACATTTATAGATGCACAATTGAGAGAATCCTGTTGGGCTATACTATTTATTGCATCTTAGCCTATGCCACTCTAAATTGCTCATCCATATATTTATATATTCTTATTCCATTCCTTTACTTAGATTTGTGTGTATTATGTTATTTGTTGTGAAATTGTTAGATATTACTTTTTGGATATTGCTGCAATGTCGGAACTAGAAGAACAAGCATTTCACTACACTCGTAATAACATCTGCCAAACACGTGTATGTAACCAATAAAATTTAATTTTATATCTCGGCATGTCCACCCCACTCATTATCTCAGGCAATCATGGCTAGCGGGAAGGTTTCTGACTTTTTCTGTGGCTAAACCATTCTAGGCTTGAAATGTAACCATTGTATTTGTATTTACAGAGGGCATGGAAGTTTGTTATTAAGGCACATGAAAAGTTTACATGTTCAATAAGCCATTTCTGTAACAAAAAAATTTTATTTAAAAAAAAACGTTTAAGTTCAAACGGCTCTCGAGTCAATTAGTGAAACGGGTCACAAATATGCTAAATGTGTTTTGTTTAATTCTGTTGAGACATTTTCATTGGCTAAATTACGTTCGATCTGTCTTAATTGTGTGGTCCGTATTTAGTTTAAGATAGGTTAGGTAGGCCTATTGTAAAATAAATGTCATTAGCCTATTGCTGTCATTTGTTGCGTACGATAGGCATTAGCCTTTCTTGGTAATTGATGCAATATAGCCTGTTCAAAACTTTTGTGAATGTTTAAACCAGTTCACAAGTGTTTTGTTTCATTCTAATGAGCCATTTTCTTTAGCCAAATTAAGTTCCAACTGTAATGTTGTGTTTGCCGCAATATAATATCCTGATTCTATTTTCCCTATAAACAATTTTAATAAACAAAGTTTAGAATTTTTGTGAAGGTGTGGTGGGGCCTATGATATGAAGGCAGTGTGCACCGGTACTCCAATTGACTCTGACAGTTGATCTTGAGATGAGGAAGAATGTTTTAGGTCTACCAGAGTTACTCCTATAATCTAACAATATAATGCTTATCTATTAGATTCTAAACGAAAATGAACTAATTCGCCTCCATATGTACACCTATATCTGTATAGCAGACGCAGTAGCCTATCTGAGAAGTATAAAGAAATGTATGCTGGTGTCGCAGCATGCCGCCGGCATATCTCTTATCGCTTCCTCTCTCTGGGGCTATAGGCCTAAGCTTCTCTTCCTTTTATATACAGTATATATTTATATTAATATAATACAGTGGATGCCTAGGCCAATAGGCAATGTCCGTATGCATTTAGTCCTCAAATCTCTGACAGCTACACCTTAAGTTGGACAATTATTGTTTTAGGAAAGTAAAAACGAATAAAACAATAGGCTATATGGTTTTGCATATGCTCCAGTTTGAAATACAAGGAATAATGTTTTTGTAATTTAGTTATAGGTTTTTGAAGGACATGAAATGTGACTCAGTTAGCCAATATCCCTTGTTTATTGATTGTGCTGGCTGCGTGGATAGATGGCCTAATGGGTTACGCACCCAATGCACATGGATGACCGGTAAATGTCTGAAATGTCCAATAAATTAAAATATTCCTGGTCACTTGTCAGGCGCCAAATGTTCCTGACGGAAACCCTAACTGCTATACACAATCAGTCTTTCTCACACTCTTCTAAAACTAAGGGTGTTCTTCTGACTTGAGATCCACTTGAACTTTTTCGCAAATATCACATTGATTTAAATTTATGATTTATGCAAAAGTCTGAGTTGCACAACCTTATCTCCACTTTGAACTGGGCCATAAATGAGTCAACTGAATCAAAGCTTGAGTCAAGCCTATCTGAAGTGTTCTGTGTAGAGAGAGGTCAGGGGTCAAAACCAGAAGGGCAGAGGAGAATGTGTGCGAGGCTCATTGTTTTCTCAGACATCATTGACTGCTCTGCTTGATGCTCACTGACAGGTGGAGCTGCCGTGACTGAACTCTGCGCCTGGAGGCAGCAGACTGACTGGGAAGTGTATGTGTTTGCCTGTGTGCGTGCATGAACGCACGTGGGTTGTGGATGTTGGTGTGCACGGATGTGCATAATATGTCTGCTTTATTTATCGGTGTATGCCCCTCTTTGGGTGTGTCCAGGGTTGTATAGAACTGTATGAGACTAATGGAGACACGTCCGCCTCCTCGGAATCCCTGTCAAGTGTGTCATGTCCTGTTCGCTACATTACTCAAGACTTACATCAACAATGGATCACAAAATCTTGATGGAATCTCGCGTGTTTTTTTGAATGGATGCCATCGAGCCACTCCTAAACCAAACACTACTGAGTCACATACGTTAACTGGTCAGTCTAGCCATAACAAAGAGGCTTTAGGAGGCGACATAGCATTAGCACTAAAATACCTCGGTGGAAATGGGGACCCTACTTGAGCAAATGGCTGCACTGCTTGATAGCGGTTATCGTGATAAACCGCTTGTCCCCAAACATTCCCAGACATGCACCCAGACGTACAAAGTCGGTCCACTGCACACACTTCCATACATTAGTGTTCCCTGTTAAATGCTTTCACACAAGTGTGGTGCCAGTTCACCCTGTGAGGAATCACTGCTTTTGGTTCCAGGGTTGGACACATATGTCAAATGTGAGTCTATTCTTACTCTTGTGTGTAACACACACACACACACACACACACACACACACACACACACACACACACACACACACACACACACACACACACACACACGTTGCTTGCTAGCCCGCATGCTGTTTTATGGCCCCCATCAGGGATTTACCATGCTCATGTGGAGAAGTCCTCACAGCTGCATTCCTCCCTCCCTGCCTCCTCTCATTCAATTTCTCTCCCTCTTTAGCTTCAATCTCTCTCTCTTCATCTCTTTCCCTCATTCTCTCTCTCTCTCTCTCTCTCTGTGAAACTTGAGGCCCTTCTCTTAAAATATTGTCCTTCAAGCTTTGGTTTCAAGCTTTGTTATGCCAGGAGAGGGTTGCATGGTCCCGTTCATGCCCCTAGGTATCTAACCCTCCTCACCTGACCCCTCCCAAGCCTCATTCATGACCACTAGGTCACCCCTGCATTTCATTATAGTCACACCCGGCCGGGCCATCTGTTCAATGTGTTGGGTGTGACCATCTTCGGGTGGAGGTGACGATACCTTTGGGTGGAAGGGCCCACGTAGGTCTTGTAACCCAGCTGATACGCTCGCTCTCACACAAGCCCAGATGCAGATACTTGTGAGTCTCAACCTTACCTCACTCTTCAGACCACACCTGAGTCTGCCGGAGTCTGCGACTCCTATGGGCAAACGGGGTGACTTTCCGCCCTTTATGTGTGAGTTTACCTTTACAATCGTTTGAGTCACTTCTTAGTTATGGGCTGTTAGTCATACAGGACAATTACTGAACTTCATATCACTATCCTCACTCTTTTTAATACTCTCGATGTCTTTAACCACAGCTGGTGTAAAGTTTTAAATGACATGTTGGCAATGAGCATCACCACCCGCACGCCTGACCAGCATCACCACCCTGGATGGTTCCGACCTTGAATATGTGGACATCTATAAGTACCTAGGTGTCTGGCTAGACTGTAAACTCTCCTTCCAGACTCATATCAACTTACCCTAGTAAAACTGACTATCCTACCGATCCTCGACTTCGGCGATGTCATCTACAAAATTGCTTCCAACACTCTACTCAGCAAACTGGATGCAGTTTATCACAGTGCCATCTGTTTTGTCACTAAAGCACCTTATTCCACCCACCACTGCGACCTGTATGCTCTCGTCGGCTGGCCCTCGCTACATATTCGTCGCCAGACCGACTGGCTCCAGGTCATCTAGGTACAGCTCCGCCTTATCTCAGTTCACTGGTCACGATGGCAACACCCACCTGTAACACGCGCTCCAGCAGGTGTATCTCACTGATCATCCCTAAAGCCAACACCTCATTTTGCCGCCTTTCGTTCCAGTTCTCTGCTGCCTGTGACTGGAACGAATTGCAAAAATCGCTGAAGTTAGAGACTTTTATCTCCCTCACCAACTTCAAACATCTGCTATCTGAGCAGCTAACCGATCGCTGCCGCTGTACATAGTCTATCTGTAAATACCCACCCATTTTTACCTACCTCATCCCCATACTGTTTTTATTTATTTTATTTTATGCTCTTTTGCACACCAATATCTCTACCTGTACATGACCATCTGATAATTTATCACTCCAGTGTTAATCTGCAAAATTGTAATTATTCGCCTACCTCCTCATGCATTTTGCACACAATGTATATAGACTCTCCTTTTTTCTACTGTATTATTGACTTGTTAATTGTTTACTCCATGTGTAACTCTGTGTTGTCTGTTCACACTGCTATGCTTTATCTTGTCCAGGTCGCAGTTGCAAATGAGAACTTGTTCTCAACTAGCCTACCTGGTTAAATAAAGGTGAAATAAAAACAATAAAACCAGAGTTATCGCTGCACATCATGTTGCTGAATTCCTTAGCTTGGTTAAAACATGTAGAAGGTCCTTTTCAGAGAGTGGTAAAGTCTGTCATTCAAAATTCTATTATAGGCATCTATGTAGTAATCCAACTTGACCAAATATTGATGACCACTGCTCACAAATATTGTTATTTATTTTGTTTAATTCAATAACTACCATCACAAGGATACATCTCAGTCACCAATTCCTCGCCAGACAACAACAGCAGCAGAAATTGATGGACAATTTATAACCAATTATACCCATGTCATTGATTAGTGTTGTCTGAGAGCAGCATGTCTGTCTCCAATCCCAATTCAAAACCTAAAGATTTACTCTGTCTGGGGCATGAGTGACCTCTCCTGTAGTAATGTGTGCACAGCCACATACTCTAGAAGATGTTATGTGTCCTACTGCACAAATAAATATTACCAGAGCTGCGATCACATTTCATCCATGTTGTTTCAAGTAGTCTAATATCTTATTTCCATTAACCAAGCCCTGGGCCCCAGGACCACATGCTCGCAATCCTCAGAACCCTCACAACCCTCTTTTATAAGCACATCCATAGCTGTTCCGGTCTCTCTTGGAAATGGATCCTTGATTGGTTTTCTCTCCAGATGCACAGATGATGTCACCGTGACTACAGTATGTCCATCTCCATCCTGGGCTTTCCTGAATGCAGCCGCTCCTATTAGATGGCACTTAATCTTACTGGCCATTTATGGCATTTCAACATCGCTTGTCATCGTATCACTATATCACAAACACAACCCGAGAATACATCCATTCACGTCCCAAACGTTTTGCCTCGGTTTGTGATTTGAGTAATCGTCTCTTGGCCAGGCGTCTGAATATTCTGTCCAATAGGCATGTAAAACATGGAGGACAGCTGCTATATGGCAGCTTAGTAAGAGAACGGAGAGTGGAGAAAGCAAGGGCGTAGATTTTTAACCACCCTCATTGATTTAGGGACTTATAGAAGATGGAGCCTCCGAGGATGCTTGAAAGACTATGGACTTTCGAATGGGCTCTCCAGCACAGCGCTGAACTGAGATCTGTGAAAATCGTATCTAGCAGGGATGCTTTGTGTGACCCGTACGTCTTCTTGGTTTTCAACATGAAACGCAAAGGGTGACGAATCCCAATGACATACGTCTAGGGTGTCTGTCCTCACGGGAGCCGATACTTTTACTAGCCCCGCTTATCGCTCCAGCAGATGATCTGGGGAATCACGTGTCTTTTTATGGGGGAAATTATATTGAGGTTCACTGCATTCCCAAGCCAAACATGACCCATCCGCCAGTACACCCTAACCCTTAGAATAACAGTCTCCTCTTTAAGGCCCTATTTGCCATTTCAAGAGTAATTCTCAGAGTTTGAAACATTAAACTAACAGAGGGTTCATGTGAAGTATCCATAGTATTCAAGTCAGCGTTGATTTAAAATAGTCCAGGTTTAGTCAGTATATGGAAATATTCCTGGCTTTCAGTTTGAACAAATTCAGATGGCTCGGGACATTCCTGAAAATTGGCTCGTAAACCCAGACAGCTAACTGTAGGGTACTTGGTTGCTGAGAACTAAATTATGGAACTGCACAACGAGAGAATAGAAACACTTTGTTATTAATGCCTGATACCATGTGAAGGTATGTTTTTCCAAATGAATCATCAAACCGTTTCTAATGGACCGAGCCTTGTGTATTTTTGTGTTATTTTCTTATGTTCTATCATTGCATGATGTTCTATCATCTGTAACAAACATACATTGTCTTGGCAAGCCTGAATAATCTTTACCATATGTAAAGATGATACTTGTCATATTTTTTTGCACTGTACAAATAGGTGAATAGGTTGCCATGTTGTCTCAAAAACATTGCATTGAAAACCTCAACTATATTTACTTTACTTCACTGCCATTTGTAGAATGTGTTCTGTTTAGATATGGTAGTCCTAATGATGAGAAAATGTGTGTCTTTACAGGCAACAAGGGAGACCCTCAGCCACCACTGTGGAATGCTGGGAGACGCCCTTCACAAGGAGAACGATTTTGCCCTCATCATCGACGGAAGGACTCTCAAATACGCCCTTACGTTTGGAGCACGGCAGTACTTACTAGACCTTGCCTTGTCCTGTAAAGCAGTGATATGCTGCAGGTAAGGCCCACTCACCGAAAACAGTGTTACACTGAGTGTACAAATATTAAGAACACCTGCTCTTTCCATAACAGACTGACCAAGTGAATCCAGGTGAATCCCTAAATCCACTTCAATCAGTGTAGATAAAGAGGAGGAGACAGGTTAAGAAGGATTTTTTAGCTTTAGACAATTGAGACTTGGATTGTGTATGTATGCCATTCAGAGGGTGAATGGGCAAAACAAAATATACGTGCCTTTGAACAGGGTATTTGTAGTAGGTGCCTTGTGCACCAATTTGTGTCAAGAACTGCAAAGCTAATGAGTTTTTCACGCTCAAAAGTTTCCCATGTGTATCAAGAATTTTTGCCTAATGTACCATAACAGCAAATCAGGACAAACCTGCGCATTCAAAGGCTAGTGCACTGGACCTGAAAGGTAATCATTTAGTGTGTAGTTTGCTGTAGTCAAATAAAAAATTGCAACGCTATAATTACGAAGGTGCGGTGTGTGTGATGCACTGGCCACATAAATAAAAGGAAGTACTTAAGTGGTCAGGAGACCCTAACCACAACATCCAGTTTACAACACCTCTTGAAAGTTTTTGTACTGTAGCTGTAGTATTCCCTATATAGAGCCCAGGTCAAATGTAGTGTACTATATAGGGAATAGGGTGCCATTTTGTACGCATACCATGTCTTAGACCCGGGCAGACGCAGAAAAAAGCTTGGAGCGCCAGGAGCCTATAAGACTCTGCCTGTCATTTCAGGGGTTAACGTTGGATAACTCGTAAAAGAGGGGCCACAGGAAGTGGCAGATCCATCACATGACGAGTGGCTTTACAGGTGCAGGCAGCCAGGGAGGTCAGTCAGTCAGGCAGAGGTCAGGGTTGGGGAGGTCAGTAGACAGGGAGAAGGAAAACATCTGTCGTTGAGAATTATCATCCATAAAATAACAAATTGCTTGTCTAATATCTAAAGCAATTTTGTTGTAAAAGAGGTCGTCACAAAGCACAACCTTGGCCTCGTGTTTTGTTGTTAGTTGTCTTGGCACCAACCCACCTTTGCAACTCCCTTTTAATTTTTTTTTTGAATGATTTCCTCACTATGTGCTTGGAACTCTACAGAATGCATTTTTTAAACTTAATCAGCATTGTCTATATGTCTGCACCTAGCTTAGATTGGTTATATTCTGAGAAATGGCTGAAAGTCTGAAGTTTGAAATGTGTATTGTGAACTTTCCATGAAAAATCAAGCATATCTTTAACGTATCTCATTCTAATGTCCTGCATCACTTTCTACTCTCCTGTAAGGGTGTCCCCGCTGCAGAAGTCGGAGGTGGTGGAGATGGTAAAGAAGCAGGTGAAGGTGATCACGCTGGCCATTGGTGACGGTGCCAACGACGTGGGCATGATCCACGTGGGTGTGGGCATCTCGGGCAACGATGGCCTGCAGGCCACCAACTCCTCCGACTACTTCATCGCACAGGTGAGGGTTCCGGAGTGAAGTTTCCCCTAGGTACAGATATAAGATCAGATTCCCCTCTAACCTTAACCATTAGTGGGGAAAATGTCAAACTGACCCCATCTAGGAGCAACTCCTTACTCCCATACACTACCAGTCAAAAGTTTTAGAAAATCGACTCATTGAAGGGTTTTTCTTTATTTTTTCCTATTTTCTACATTGTAGAATAACTATGAAATAACATTTACATTTACATTTAAGTCATTTAGCAGACGCTCTTATCCAGAGCGACTTACAAATTGGTGCATTCACCTTATGACATCCAGTGGAACAGCCACTTTACAATAGTGCATCTAAATCTTTTAAGGGGGGGGGGGGTGAGAAGGATTACTTTATCCTATCCTAGGTATTCCTTAAAGAGGTGGGGTTTCAGGTGTCTCCGGAAGGTGGTGAATGACTCCGCTGTCCTGGCGTCGTGAGGGAGTTTGTTCCACCATTGGGGGCCAGAGCAGCGAACAGTTTTGACTGGGCTGAGCGGGAACTGTACTTCCTCAGTGGTAGGGAGGCGAGCAGGCCAGAGGTGGATGAACGCAGTGCCCTTGTTTGGGTGTAGGGCCTGATCAGAGCCTGGAGGTACTGAGGTGCCGTTCCCCTCACAGCTCCGTAGGCAAGCACCATGGTCTTGTAGCGGATGCGAGCTTCAACTGGAAGCCAGTGGAGAGAGCGGAGGAGCGGGGTGACGTGAGAGAACTTGGGAAGGTTGAACACCAGACGGGCTGCGGCGTTCTGGATGAGTTGTAGGGGTTTAATGGCACAGGCAGGGAGCCCAGCCAACAGCGAGTTGCAGTAATCCAGACGGGAGATGACAAGTGCCTGGATTAGGACCTGCGCCGCTTCCTGTGTGAGGCAGGGTCGTACTCTGCGGATGTTGTAGAGCATGAACCTACAGGAACGGGCCACTCATCCAGAACGCAGAAAAAACGCAGAAAAAAAACAGAAACCCCACCCACACGGATCGTTGGACTAAAACCACAATCCCAAGAATCAAACATGAAAACACTTGTAGAGATACATTGCTGCTCGCTTTCCATCTTGCTCTTACTCGCTAAATCTTGGCGTAAACTAAAACCTACGAGATCTCTATGTTGAAAACAAATGTTGTGAATAGACATCTATGGCTGAATATTTACTGTCCACAATAAGGGCTGCTTGAGTGTCTTTTCAGGAGAAGAGGAGGAACATAAATGTGGGAAAAGCAGTGGGCCTAACCCTACTCATTTGCTTTTCCCAGTGGATATTGACAAAACCACGATATACTCTCCTGTAAATGTAATAGAACTCCCCACAGGAAAAAAACTGTTAGTTGAAAATGTCCAAATCAGCTGTAGCGACCGCATAGCGGAGTAAACGGATCCAAATGACAAGAATACATCAGCAGTTCAGTCCCAGAACAGCACGAATAAGAAAAAAACAAACAAACTGCATCTTATCCCACGGAAAGACCATCGTGACTCAAACGCGGTTCAGTTCTTTGAGAAAAGTGAACACTTCTCCCAGTGTGTTGAAGAGATGGCTTCGGCCATTGTACTGAACTTTCATCCGTGCAGGTTGAATGAGGTAGCCGGTGATGTTCCTCTCCTTCAGTGCTTTGGCGGCTGGTCTGAACTGCTTGCGACATCCGCGCTCACACCCGGGAAAAGGCTGACCCTCTTGATGGTGATGTCCCCTTTGGCTCTTGCGAGTTGCAGTATCTTTTCCCTGTCCTGGAAACGGAGGAACCTGATCAGGATGGCCCATGGGGGCTCATCTGGCCGGGATTTCGGTGCTGGTTCTCTATCTGGTCTACCTTGTTTTTGAGGTAGGCATTGTCCTTCTGCAGCTGTATTAGAACCTGGTCATGTCGAGTGACGGTATCTTCAACTGTGCTAATGTGCAACTCTGCCTCAGTCTTTCTCAAAAGGAGATAATTCAGGAAGGATTTCAGGTCATCAATGGAAGAATGGAGTTCAGCTGATTTCTTGTCAATTGTCAGAGAAAGACCTTTGTTACCATCTTGAATTTCTCGGAGGAGAGTAGCAAGCATGTCGGCAGGCTCAGAAGAGGCTGCTGAGAGCAACAGTCTGGAACTGTCTTCTGAGTTATGTGGTCCTTCTGTAGCTCAGTTGGTAGAGCATGGCGCTTGTAACGCCAGGGTAGTGGGTTCGATTCCCGGGACCAACCATACGTAGAATGTATGCACACATGACTGTAAGTCGCTTTGGATAAAAGCGTCTGCTAAATGGCATATATACATATATATACATATGAAGGCTAATGCTAGCTGTGGCGTTATCATTATCTTGGGATTCAACAAAGTTTTGGTCATCCTTCTTGCCTCTCGGCCGGAGGTGCATGGCTCTTTGGGAAGGTAGGTACTTGACAGTTTAACAGCCGATGTTAGAATATTGTTTCAGCGTTGTTATTTAAGTAATAATAGGATAACTTTGAGGAGCTCGGTTTGTCAACATCTGCTCAGCTCCGCGGATTCATGTGCTCTCCACAAATTAACTTTTAATAAGACACACCTGTTAATTGAAATGCATTCCAGGTGACTACCTCATGAAGCTGGTTGAGAGAATGCCAAGAGTGTGCAAAGCTGTCATTAAGGCAAAGGGTGGCTATTTTAAGAATCTCAAATATAAAATGTATTTTGATTTGTTTAGCAATTTTTGTTACTACATGATTCCATATGTGTTATTTCATAGTTTTGATGTCTTCACTATTATTCTACAATGTAGAAAATAGCACAAATAAAGAAAAACCCTTGAATGAGCAGGTGTTTTTCACCTTTTCACCTGTAATGTAGGTGAATAATTTACAATTCACTATTGACCATTAGTACTATATTTGGTGTAGTACTCTCGTCCTCTCAATCTCTGCGTTGTGTATTTATCTTAATAGTATTCTTACATTCCCCCCTAGATCATTTAAAAAAATAATATAGTTAAAATGTATTTTTGAAAAAAATGGACAGAATAATAAACATTAGCAGTCAGCATAAAATCGTTCACATTAAATGCCTTGCATTTCAATAAAACATAAAGGGCATATTCTACTTGCCGTTGCAATAAGACATATATTTCCCACAAAGTTATAGAAAAGGGGTATTAACAGCTGTGATACCACATCTGAGAGAGCACGGTTCATTACAGCACCGAGGACAGGCTTGGTGTGACGATGAAGACCTTTATGACCCCCACCACGTTCTGGTGGGGCACCACTGACACCCATCTCCACAAAGACACGCTTGATGAATCTTATATCACGTAACCGTCAGATTCTTAGCACACAAACGTCGGGCAATAACACACTTGATAACCTGGATGAGGATAAGAAAAATAACCACAACTCCCACTATTGGGAGTATCATGCCCACCAAAGAACTTCCCCATGTACCGAATGTGGAAGACAACCACACGACTAAGCCTAAATCATCTGGGTTGTAATCATGATATTTAGAGCCCCCAGTCCTGATCTTTTAGAGTAGGTCAGTTATTTCCTCAGAATGATCAGGTACAGCGTTCAGCACCAATAACAGGACATGTAACCCTTGTGCGGACAGAAGATAATCAAATCAAATGTATTTATATAGCCCTTCGTACATCAGCTGATATATCTCAAAGTGCTGTACAGAAACCCAGCCTAAAACCCCAAACAGCAAGCAATGCAGGTGTAGAAGCACGGTGGCTAGGAAAAACTCCCTCGAAAGGCCAAAACCTAGGAAGAAACCTAGAGAGGAACCAGGCTATGTGGGGTGGCCAGTCCTCTTCTGGCTGTGCCGGGTGGAGATTATAACAGAACATGGCCAAGATGTTCAAATGTTCATAAAGGACCAGCATGGTCAAATAATAATCATCACCGGCAGAACAGTTGAAACTGGAGCAGCAGCACGGCCAGGTGGACTGGGGACAGCAAGGAGTCATCATGTCAGGTAGTCCTGAGGCATGGTCCTAGGGCTCCGGTCCTCCGAGAGAGACAAAGAAAGAGAGAATTAGAGAGGGCATACTTAAATTCACACAGGACACCGGATAGGACAGGAGAAGTACTCCAGATATAACAAACTGACCCTAGCCCCCCGACACATAAACTACTGCAGCATAAATACTGGAGGCTGAGACAGGAGGGGTCAGGATACACTGTGGCCCCATCCGAGGACACCCCCGGACAGGGCCAAACAGGAAGGATATAACCCCACCCACTTTGCCAAAGCACAGCCCCCACACCACTAGAGAGATATCTTCAACCACCAACTTACCATCCTGAGACAAGGCCGAGTATAGCCCACAAAGATCTCCGCCACGGCACAACCCAGGGGGGGGGGGGTGGGCCAACCCAGACAGGAACCTGTAGGAACCTAATCAAGGGCCAAATGATTTTGCGTCACCACAGTTCAAATGGCAACCATCTCCGCTGTGATTAACTCAAGACTCTCAACTGGACTATTAACTGCGACTTCCAAAGAGTTAGTCATATTAATAACTTCGTCGGGCTATTTTAGAAATACCGTAAGAGGAAAACACAATCACAAAGAATCTCTCCGTTTCTGTAATCACACGTTTATGACGCTGTGAAAGAGGAGAATTCACAACGACGTATCCCAAATAACACAACCCCTGCCACAACTTTGGTAACCAGGAATAGGCATAGGATCCACAGATAAAGTCCCATTAGGAGCTATCATACCATTATTGATGATATTACCGAAGGTATTGGCATAAAAAGTAGTCATAGTGCCACTACCAAGAGTCAATTCAACAGACATGAGACATTCCTCAACCTTAGTACCGTCACAGGCAGATAGGTGAATCTGTTGTCTGAACCCACTTACTCTGTCCTACTTTGACAAACGCGTCCTGGCGCAGTTGAGACAAATTCCCGAATGAGTGACCTATTAAAACATAACCACCCAACAGGGGCATGTGTAATAACTAGGTAAGGTGGTCGCTGATTAGTGTTATTGGTCATCTCAAGTGAAGGAAGGTACTGCAGAACTTAAGTACTCTCGCATGTTGATACTCAACATTCTCACGTTAAATTAGTCCAAACAATCGCCTTATACCAATTAACATCTCCATATACCCAACATTTCACTCTGTTAAAAGGTTCAAAGGGAATAACCCTTCATGGAATACCTGCCCATGATGTGAATGGTGCATACGTACAAACCCAGCAACTACTTTGATTGACTACTGCGACATGATGTAGAGAAAGAGCTAGAAACGTATTGATGCCCGAGTGTCCCTCATCCTGCTGATGCGCATCTCTGTGTTAGAAATGGAAACACCACCCACATCCTGTATTTGGAGGAAACTCACAAGGAAAATCATTTCAAACATCTTTCACTTGTCTGCAAATAATTCAATCGTCCTACTGTCAAGGTAATCATTCACAAAATCATTCACACTGGTATCAGTCCCACATAGATAACTATTAGAAATGATGTTCTGACAGTCTGCTGGTAGTGAGGAATTATTCCGTTCCACTGGTTGATATGGACTTCTCTAATGAACACTTCACCGGTGATCTTGTATCGTTTCAGGTACAGTGAAGGGATATTTCTGCAGCTTCAGGTGGTAGATTCTCATGACCTGGAATGTAGGAAACAAAAAAGTGAAAGTGGTTTCAAGAGAGATTGATATTTCACATAAATTTCCCAGTGTCCCAATTTTCAGGAAACCGTTGGACATTTCACCTAGATAGCCCTAATATGATGATTGTGGTGTACAACATAGAAGCTTATCGGGTTCTGATCATCTCACTATGCTTCTTCACCCAAGTTTGGCCCCCAATTGCTAATCAATCAGTTCTTTATTCTCCTGGCTCCACATTGTCATCAACATGGACAACCTTGCAATGACTGATATGTATCCATTGTGATTTTCCCTGAACATTTACTGCTGACCTCGGTTATGAGCAAAACTTGATAAGGACCTTCCCATTTTGGCCCTATTGTGTCTGTCACCAATTTCTTTACCATCACACATATTTTTTGACCATCACCCACTGTCCTGGCACTACGTCATGTTGCCCCTTGGGAGTTATTCCCCATTAGAGAGTTGTATGCAGTAGTAAAACATTGTGTCACTCATAAAGTGGACGCCTGCTTTTCTCAAATATAATGTACCTGTCAAGCACACTGGTTCCATATCCACATTTTTCTTCGTAGTCCAAATAGCATGGTTCTGAACTATAGATTCGGTTCTGAACTGTAGATTTGTGTACCAATCTTCATTGGATCAGTAGAAATTGATAATGGTTTGGTCTGTTTCATATCTGTCTCTCCCCCCCCCACTCCTGTTGCTCTCATCTTCTTGCCCGTGTACTGAGGACATACAGTATGTTTTGCATAAGATATGGACAATACAGGGACTTCAGCACCCATATCTACAAGAAAATATACTGCAAAGTTGTTAACCATCATGTTCACATATATTCCATCTGATTTCATACGTACACCAGCTGAGATGGGACGTTTTCCCTTAGACCCTTTTTCTCCTGGCCACTTCTCATAAAATCAAGTTTTCTTTTCCAACATTCTCCTTGCCAGTGACCAGAAATCCCGCAATAATAACATTTCTTTTTACTGAACAAATAATGTTGTTGTTTTCACTCGGAACCTGCACAACTCTGATAACCACGTCTCGTGGATTCTTAAAGGTTTTCAACCATTCATCCATCTGTTTTGGAGATGCTGATTTATGTGTGATCACTATCTCTCGAAGTTTGTCTTAAAACATTGTTCACCACTGCTGTCAGAATGTATTGACTCAAAACCAAGCAGTGTTGCTTGAAACCTGATCTGCCTTGGCCAATTCAGTGGGAGAGGGAACAGAGAGGTCACGTCTGACTTTTTCACCCGTGTCTCCTCTTCTACTTTGAAATGGGTATCGATTTTTTTTTATTTTTTTTACCTTTAGGCAAGTCAGTTAAGAACAAATTCTTATTTTCAATGACAGCCTAGGAACAGTAGGTTAACTGCCTGTTCAGGGGCTTGAACTTGCAACCTTTCGGTTACTAGTCCAACGCGCTAACTACTAGGCTACCCTGCCGCCCCAGTGAGTTTCATGTTTACATCTGGAAGAGCTGTTCCACCCTTTTCCAGAGTGGTTTTCTCACTTAACAATGACATTACATTAACATCAAAAGTTGTATAATATATATATCTATGTTTATATATTTATTTACCCCCAAATATATATATATCTCTACATAGCCCTTTTTAAGGACACAAACCTCTTCTAGAACACATTGTTTCTGTAGGGCCTGGCTACCCATAACTTATGTTCACTCAAAGTTTGTTGAATGCTTACAAGGCTTACATTAACCACACGCGTAAAAATTACTCCTCAACTAGCAACTCACTTCTATACAACAAGGTTTCACAAAAACAGAGGCCTCCAACCTTTCCATAGAGTAAGGACTCCAACCTTTCCATAGAGTAAGGACTCCAACCTTTCCATAGAGTAAGGACTCCAACCTTTCCATAGAGTAAGGACTCCGAACCTTTCCATAGAGTAAGGACTCCAACCTTTCCATAGAGTAAGGACTCCGAACCTTTCCATAGAGTAAGGACTCCAATCTTTCCATAGAGTAAGGACTAGACTGTAATAAAACAAAGGACTTGAACACTTATAAATCACAGATACATATCACTCATTGCATACACTATTTTAACTTGAAGTGGTTCTTTTAAAATTATATTGGTCTAGACTCACCCAGCATTTCTGCCATCAATCAGGAGATTTAAGAGTTGACTCCCCAAAGTGGGTTGCGCACAACTTTCTCTCTTTGGATAAACACACAGTTGTGATAAGTTCTTGTTGTTGTTGTTGTTCAGACCAATTCATCCGGAACACAGCACCAAGTGTTAGCATTTTGTTATTCTTCAATAACACAAACTCCAAAGCAAATCAGGGGAGAGAAAATGTTTATTCAGAGAGGACAAATCAAGATGTTACGCTGGGAGTCAGATGTTCAGTCTCCCCCTGTCCTCAGCTTTTCCCCAGAACAAAGGACAGGATGCCACTTATAACCCCTCTGCCTGGGGTTTACCAATTAGAAGTCTTTGCAATACAACTTGGCCAATGGCCAAATAACAAGTATCCCACTCATTGTACAGACCAATGGAAATGTGGCCCACGTAGTTCAGGAGTGACATTCCACAGATCCTAACAGATGCTGAACTGAAACCCAACTCCTATTTACAATTCACTATTGACCATTAGTACTATATTTAGTGTAGTACTCTCGTCCTCTCAAACTTTGCGTTGTGTATTTATCTTAAAAGTATTCTTACAGCTGGATTGCAAGACAATTCAGCATTACACTACCTGGAAACGATATACAATATTATTGTCCATTTCCTTGGAAATCAATTTTGTCAGGTCAGCAATAAATGATAATGCTATGTGAATGAGCTCGACATACATCACAGTGGAACTGTTTTGAGATCAGTTGAATGAAGTCTGAGGAAAAGTTCAGGGCCCAGGAGCCTCTGCTGTCCATCCGTCATCAGCTCACTGCTGTGGGAATACAGGCCGTTTTATCCCAGAATTCCCTCAAACATTTTTATTTACAAGTTATACAAGTTATCCTCCCTGCTGTTTCTCTGAAATATGACTTGGCCCTTCAAATAATCACAATTCTACATTGGCGTTTGACTTCATAAAGGCATGTACATTACATAGAAGTAAATTACGTAGAAGTTACATAGAACTCAATAGAGGTTATTTTGTCGCCGTACTGGAAAACGGGATGAGATTTCATTGTTTGTAAAAGCTAAGCTTTTTAGTAATCAAGACTAAACAGTTGCCCAAGAGCAACCTGCTCAATCTAATCAATGTTATCAGCAAGCGATTACATGATTATGACGTCCACGACATGCCCCAAATAGTAGGATTATCAAATAATCAAATGTTATTGGTCACATACACGTGTTTAGCAGATGTTATTGCGGGTGTAGCTAAATGCTTGTGTTTCTCGCTCCGACAGTGCAGTAATATCTAACAAGTAATATCTAACAATTAAGAATATATAAATATATGGGCGAGCAATGTCAGAGCGGCATAGACTAAGTTACATTAGAATAGTATAGAATACAGTATATGCATATGAGATGAATAATGCAAGATATGTAAACATTATTAAAGCGGCCAGTGATTTCAAGTCTATGTATGTAGGCAGCAGCCTCGAACGTGCTAGTGATGGCTATTTAACAGTCTGATGTTTTTCAATCTCTCGGTCCCAGCTTTGATGCACCTGTACTGACCTCGCCTTCTGGATGGTAGCGGTGTGAATAGGCAGTGGCTCGGGTGGTTGTTATCCTTGATTATATCTTTGGCCTTCCTGTGACATCGGGTGGTGTAGGTGTCCTGGAGGGCAGGTAGTTTGCCCCTGGTGATACATTAGGCAGGCCGCACCACCCTCTTGAGAGCCCTGCGGTTGCGGGCGGTGCAGTTGCCGTACCAGGCGGTGGTACAGTCCGACAAGATGCTCTCAATTATGCATCTGTAAAGGTTTGTGAGGGTTTTAGGGGCCAAGCAAAATTTCTAGCGCTGTTGCGCCTTCTTCACAAAAATGTCTGTGTGAGTGGACCATTTCAGTTTGTCAGTGATGTGTACACAGAGGAAACCCATTAAAGTATTATGTCGAGCCCTGGGAGAGCATACCCCCTCTCTGGCTCTCCCCTTTTCAACAACTTAAGGCAAAACTAACCCCTAATCAAACTTTGGCAAAAAAATGCCTTTAATTTGTCCGTGAAGACCTTGTTCTCGACTGCCCTCTGGCACTTCAGTTTCCTGCTATCAAACGACGATAAGATTGTTTTTTTATTTAAATATTTAATGTTATTTAATTATTTAATGTTTCTTTATTTTATTTAAAGAGTTTCTCTCAAAAGCATTTTTTCCTCGAGGGATTGCCCCGGTCCTGGGTTGTCCAGGAACACTCTGTGTACAAACTTTATAATGCCTGTGTTATAACTTTTGGGTTGTTCATTTATCTTGGCCTTTCTCCTCCCTTCCCTCCCACGTAGTTCAAATACTTGAAGAATCTATTGCTGGTTCACAGTGCCTGGAATTACAACCGCGTCGCCAAGTGTATCCTGTATTGCTTCTACAAGAACATTGTCCTGTACATCATCGAGGTAAGGGTTAGGGTTAGGGTTAGGGTTAGGGTTAGGGTGTGACATATCAAGAAGCTGATTAAACAGCATGATCATTACACAGGTGCACATTGTGCTGGGCACAATAAAAGGCCACTCTAAAATGTGCAGTTTATAACACAACACAATGCCACAGATGTCTCAAGATTTGAGGGAATGTGCAATTGGCATGCTGACTGCAGGAATGTCCACCTGAGCTGTTGCCAGATACTTTAATCTTAATTTATCCACCATAAACTGCCTCCAACGTCATTTTAGAGAATTTGGCTGGACATCCTAACGGCCTCACAACCGCAGACCACGTGTAACCACGCCAGCCCAGGACCTCCACATCTGGCTTCTTCACCTGCAGGACAAATCTATAGATTAGGGTCTAAAAATTCCTAGAGTAAGGCCCAATTTATTTATTTCAATTGACTGATTTCCTTCTATGAACTGTAACTCAGTAAAATCTTTCAAATTGTTGCATCAATACATTAATGAATAAATGAAATGTTATTTTTGTGTCAAATCTCCAATTGGCAACCCATCCCTTATGGTAACAAATATTACAGTGATTCACTATGGTAATTAAATGATCGTTCTTCGTCTTGTGTTCTTTGCATTGAGCATCGCATAAAGAGTGAAAAAAAATCTATTCAAATCTAAAAAATCAATACATAATAATAGTAAATAAGGTTATCCAAACAATAATTACTTCCCTAGAGCAGTAAAATAATATACATACATACACTACCGTTAAAAAGTTTGAGGTCAATTAGAAATGTCCTTGTTTTTGAAAGAAAAGCACATTTTTTTGTCAATTAAAATAACATCAACATCATCAGAAATACAGTGAAGACATTGTTAATGTTGTAAATGACTATTGTAGCTGGAAACGGCAGATTTTGAATGGAATATCTACATAGGCGTACAGAGGCCCATTATCAGCAACCATCACTCCTGTGTTCTAATGGCATGTTGTGTTAGCTAATCCAAGTTTACCATTTTAAAAGACTAATTGATCATTAGCAAACCCTTTTGCAATTATGTTAGCACAGCTGACAACTGTTGTTCTGATTAAAGAAGCAATACAACTGGCCTTCTTTAGACGAGTCAAGTATCTGGAGCATCAGCATTTGTGGGTTCGATTACAGGCTCAAAATGGCCAGAAACAAAGACCTTTCTTCTGAAACACGTCAGTCTATTCTTGTTTTGAGAAATGAAGGCTATTCCATGTGAGAAATTGCCAAGAAACTGAAGATCTCGTACAACGCTGTGAACTACTCCCTTCACAGAACAGTGCAAACTGGCTCCAACCAGAATAGAAAGAGGAGTGGGAGGCCCCGGTGCACAACTGAGCAAGAGGACAAGTACATTAGTGTCTAGATTGAGAAACAGACACCTCACAAGTCCTCAACTGGCAGCTTCATTAAATAGTACCCACAAAACACCAGTCTCAACTTCAACAGTGAATAGGCGACTCTGGGATGCTGGCCTTTTAATGGTAATAACCTGTCTTTGTTGACACGGCAACAGGCAATCCTTTCATTTTCATAGGGCACCATAGACGCATAGATCATCGTGATTTTAGTGTCTCATTCATCATTTCTCTTTGACTCAGTGCACACGCAAAAGTCCAGCTTGGATTTCCAGCAAACCATTTAGGTGTAAGATAGTGTACCAAATGTAAATGAGAAAATAAAAATGTAATTCAAATTGCGATCAAGGGCCAACGGTGCCGAAGGCAAACACTAGAAATTATACATTTTAATGTAAACGCTGATCCCTTTCATGTAGTTGTCTTAGCTTTCATCCCTTGGTGTAATCTGTTTGCACCCATTGGGAAACACTGAAATAGTTGGCAAAACTTTTGACATGATGGCAAAAGACCAGAGGTTCTCATCACACACCAGGCCATATGACCCTCTCTCTTTCCTTCATATAATTAAGAATAGACTTGTCTGGTGGTGCTGGGATACTCTGAGCAACGCAAGCTCATTACAAAGTTTTCCTTTCTGAATTCTTCTCCCACCTTATTTTGCCTCTCTTTGAGTCCAGCCACAAGCCCTCTTTCAAACTTGTCAATTCCCTTTTGAAAGGACGTTGTCTCTCTCATGTACAGTCTACAGTTCTGTCCGCAAGGCGAGTCCCTCCCCAGCACACTTTTTGTTATTCCCTGAAAATCGTGATTCAAGTACATAATAGGGGATTTCTTCACTGTTTTTGCTGATTTGTGAAGTATCAAACACCCCTGTTTGTAAGGGCTTGACATCCAAGACACTAGCAACCCAGGAGAGGGCTCAAAGCTACATTTGTTTCAGCAATAGGTTTACTTTTGTGCACATGTTTTTCCTCCTCCTCTCCCATGCCATGTCCTACCAGAAGAAAAAGGGAGAAAAGAAGTAAAGGGGAATTTTCACCTTTTTCTGAGAACATTGTCTGTTACAGTGTGCATTAGAAACTAAATACCATGACTGGGATACTGTATAGAGGACTGTGCTCTATAGCCTGACCTGTTCTGGCCTGGCTTGTTTTGTTCTCTCCTCTGTCTAGCCTTTGCCTTTGGTTGTTTGAAAGGCATAGAGAAGGGTGAAAGGGTCTTTCCAAGGTCATTGTAGGGAATGTGAGTGTAGGTGCAGCTCGCTCTTCGTTGGTGGTGGAATCAGTAGCTGTGTTATAATTGCTATTTTGCTGAGAGCCTGGATGGATGGAGGTTAATTGAGAGTCAGGAAGTGAGGCTGACACTGAACTGTCTGTTGGAGCAACAAGTTGGGCTGCCATGCAATGCACCAGTCAGTTTTCTCATGGCCTGTTAGTCTCTCTCTCACTCAGCTAATGATCTGTCTTTTTATGACAGGGCACTCATTCAGAAGGAACATTCAAACTTCACAAAGCTTAACGTTTTCATAACTTTGAGGTATAGTTGGAGGGAGATCATGGTGGTCAGAAAATTGCAGGGGATATGAGGGAGCAGAAGATACTGAAAACAGTTATATATTACACACAAATGCCTAATTATATTTAACACAGCAGACTTTGTTTCCTTTGTCTATAATCTTGCAGTGCTAAACAAACAAAATAATAACAATTGGACAAAATGGAAGGATTTGCCACATTTAAACTGAGAGACCTTTTCAATGATGTTGCCATAATGATTTAATTCAAATATTTGGTCCAGCTGGGCACTACTTTGCTTTATTGACATATTGTCAAGCGGCCCCTGAGGGGCTGATAGACAAGTGGCATTTATGAGGTTATTACAAGAGGCTCAGAAAGCCTGGAGGAACACCTGGAGACCGAGAGAGGAGGGCCTAGTGCTGAGCTGAGCACAGCCTGCCAACTGGTGCCACAGTGTGAACATAACCACCACTCAAGACCCCATCCAGGATGGTAACACTGGGTGCCCTTCTCTTTCCAGCATATTTACTAGCTCCTCTTTCTTCATCCCTCTCTCTTTCCCCTTTGCCTATTTTGTTGAAGCAGGATAAGGACATCGTTTGCATTTTTTCAGGCGCAAAGAGGGCTGTCATTTTGTTGAGGACAAATGTCACATCTCTCTCTCCCTCCTCCTCCCCCTTCCTCCCACACTGAGGCCTACGCATCCGTGGGATGGTGTCGCAGAATTTTTTTATTCTACTGATGAATATGCAATGGGAGCTTCTTTATTGCCGGGACGCATTCCCTTCTTCCCTTTCCCTCCATTTCCCCCTGCTCTGTTTTTCAGAATGTGCACTGGGGGAGAGAGGCCAGCCACACCCCTCTGCTGAGTGACACTCAATGAAGAGAGAGGGAAAAAAGACCCTGCCTGGTCCTTCTCCTAATGAGCAAATCAATGCATCTGTCTCTCAAGAGAGTGAGAGAGGGGCACTAGCGGGACCCGAAGGACCAGGCCAAAACACTCACGCATAAGCCGTTGCCGCATGCTCTGAATGGGCCTCTTTTTAAACTTAGCACACCAATATATCAGCTCGGAGTCCCTCATTGAGCAGGCCCTTAATTCATTCAGCACTTTGACCCCAGGCTAGTAGTGTTGTCACGATAGCAGAATTTTGACTTCGATACAATACTCGATACTGTCACGATACTTGATACCAAAACGTCACAGAATGGCACTTGATCCAGACAGCTAATTCCGCTAACGGTCTATTCAATCATTGGGCATCTTTTGAGTTCAATATCATTACATTCAATTTCATTACACCATTTTTTAGAGACAGCCATGTACGCATTAACTGAATCAATTATACAATCATTACAATCAATTTGACCTTTTTTATTAATCTAACTACAAAACAACACAATGGTAGTCATTTATTTGAATGATAAATCTCTGATAAACTGGATAAATCAAGATGTAGCCTAGGTCTTTTCACAATACAGGTGAATGCATATTATTCAATAGGAGTGTGAGCATGCATTGAGTAATTTTGCTTGTTTTAGCTGATTTCATGAGGATACAGATGACAACTAATCCCTTCCTTTTAGGACTTATTTTATTGCTGACTGCAAAGAGAACATATTATTTTATTGTATTGATTCACAACATTTGCATAAAGTAATATTTTATTTGATAAAAGTGTGCACTGTCTGTTTAAGAAACATTTATGAACAGCAGGTGGCCTAACGCTTAAGAGTGTTGGACCAGTAATCGAAAGGTTGTTGGTTTGAATCCCTGAGATGACTGGGTGAAAAATCTGTCGATGTGCCTTTAACCAGAAGGGGACTAGGGTTCCAATTTTGGAACACCCCCCACGTTCAGCTGGAAGGTGGCGCATGGAACGCAAAAATATTCCTAAAAATATTTAACCTCCACACATTAACAAGTCCAATAGCTCAAACCACCACCGCAGACATAGCTCATTTGCATAGCCAAGTTGGAAAAAATATGCAATCAACAAACGCAGGATTAAAAGAAAAATAATTTCACTAACCTTTTGAAATCTTCATCAGATGACAGTAATATAACATGTTACACAGTACATTTGTTTTTTTCAATAATATGCTATATATATCCATAAATCTCTGTTTACAATGACGCATCGTTCAAAAAAATGCTACTCAAATGTCCGGAGAAATGACTCCGGCAGATAGCTCCGGCAGATAGCTCCGGCAGATAACGTCAGCTAACAAGGAATACACATCATAAACTTTGACTAAATATACATGTTCTACATATATATAGAAAGATACACTTCTTCTAAATGCAATCGCTGTGTTACATTTATTTTTAACGTTACAGGTTTCGTTCACTAGGCTATACTATGAGTTGGCGCTCAAAAAGTAGCATTATGGCTCCTCTATCTTGGAGTCCACACAAACCCAAATTTACCACATAAATATTCCCTTACCTTTGCTGTTCTTCCATCAGAAGACATGGAAGGAATTATACTTACCAAAAACAGCGTTTAGTTTTGCAGTCTGTGTCTTTCGGTTCTCAAACACGACACATTTCGGGTTGAAATGTAGCCAAAAGTCAAGTGGATGCGCACCAAAACGTCAAACTTACATATTATATGTCGACTAAACTAAGTTCATAATCAAGCTTTAACATGTTATAAAGGTGTACAGCAATCGTGAGGACGAACAGAAACGCATGCATTGTATAATCGATCTTGGAAAAAAGAGCAGAGCGCGCATAAAAGTGACCTGTTTTTTCGCGTGACCGAAAGGTTTCGGCCTGCCAAAACTCTCGTGAGCGCGCGATTCTCACAATGAGAAGCCCCATTGAAATCTGAGATCGCGCTGAAGACAGAGAGACTGTTCCCAGACCTGTAAGTGCTTGGGGAGGGTGGGGGCGATGACGTCAAAGTTGGGCCAAATTTTCTGATGACAAGAGAGAGTTTGGGAGAATGACTGCCCTGAGAGTTCTGCTTTACATACAGACATAATTTAAACGGTTTTAGAAGCTTTAGAGTGTTTTCTATTCAATAATATTTTTTATTTGCATATATTACCAAATGTTTACTATGTTTACTATGGGCACGCCATTACTCCAGCGGGGGCAGTAGACAGCCCTATCCCCAACAGGTTGCAAGGCACTTAACCCTAATTTCTCATGTAAGTTATTCTGGATAAGAAGGTTATTCTGGATAAGAACGCTAAATGACTAAAATGTTCAAATGTAAATTCACAGGCAGAATGTGGTTGGGGAATCTGACATTGTGGCTATGGAATCTAGTGGAAACAAGACGGGAGGCAAACTAAGACAAATAATTTAATGAGTTGCATTTAACAAAGTACTAGGGTAGTAAATTCAGCTATATACATATATATAAATAAATAAATAAAATTTGTGAAATTGTTTTTTATTTAAAAAAATTAGTGCACTGGCCCTTTACTAGTCCTGTATTAGCAGACCGATATAGCAGTCTGTAGCCCCCGCCCCCTCCCAAACATCTTCCCGTGGCTATGCCTGAAATTGAAGCTGGAAGCTAACGGTATCGTCTTGTATTTTATAAAAGTGTTCAATGTATGGACATTGTTTTGCGAACAGTAATGAACCGTTTCAAATTATTATTATTTATTTATATTTACCCTTTTTTCTCCCTCATTTTGTGATATCCAATTGGGTGTTAGTCTTGTCCCATTGCTGCAACTCCCCTACGGACTCGGGAGAGGCAAAGGTCGAGAGCCTTGCGTCCTCCGAAACATGACCCTGCCAAGTTGCACTGCTTCTTGACACAGTGCTCGCTTAACCCAGAAGCCAGCCTCACCAATGTGTTGGAGGAAACACCGTCCAGCTGGTCACCGAAGTCAGCTTGCAGGCGCCCGGACCGCCACAAGGAGTGGCTAGAGCACGATGGGACAAGGAAATCCCTGCTGCCCAAACCCTCCCCTAACACTGACAACGCTGAGCCAAAATGGCCTTCAAAATGTATTTAGTTGCATTATTGAAGTGTGTTAACTTCTATACAGCATGAGTGGGGACTGGGGAGCTAATGGATCACAGACAGCTTTGGCAATGAGTAAGTGGAGCAGGCTCTTCACGTTATAAAGGGGCTGCGCTGATAAACAGACTTGATGCTCTCAATCACGTGAGACACATTTTGACAGAAGTATTGAACATAACAACAATTCTAGTACCAAACTGGGGGGAGGGATTTGTATCGAAAAAATATTGACATTTTGGTATACCGTGCAACACTACAGGCTAGCCACTCATTACCACAACGTCGGCCACACCACAGGTTTAACCTGCTCCATGTTCTTCAATTGAGGTGATTACCTTGTGTGTGTCTGAGAAAAAACGTAGTTGACCACCAGCGGCATCCCCTTTAAAAAAACAACATCACGGTAGAATGCACCTTACGGAGGGAAGAGCAGGAGCTGAAATGGGTGGGCGGGGTAGTAGGGGGGATGGGGGTGGGGTGTATGGTTTAGGAGAGTGCATACACACACTTGCTTCTCTCTCCTTGCCCAAGGGAATGGGGTGTGCGGGAGGGGTGTGCGGGTAAGAGACATTTGTTTTGGGAACATTTTCGTGCATTTGCTTGCACGATTGAATGGGAAGGGCTGGTGGATTGGGAATTGGGCGTGTCCGAACCGAGAATTTGTAGCAATTCAGGCCTTCATAATGCAGTTAAATGAAGCAAGGAAATGTTTGCAGCCTGGCCATGGCACAACACAGCAACCCCGATGTCCCTTCAACAGCCATGGCCGATCCAACAGAGAGGGTCTGTTCAGCGCCACTGTCTGTCCACACAATAACACAGAGACGGCCAGGCTGTTTCACTGTTTCTCACACGAGCAGAAAATCTCACCCGGAAAATGTCCAGACAATAAGGCCTCATTTTGCCCGACATATGCTGGTTTTTGGGGGGCTTTTATGTATGTCTGCAATGGTATTATAAAAAGTCAGGACAGGAATACATCAGTCTTTAATGCACCATCTGACAAGTTCTTTCTCTCTGTGTTTTCACTGTCACACACAATCACATTCATACATAAAGCCATAATTTATAGAATAAAATAATAAACTATCTTCAATACAAAGACTGTATAACAGAACCTAGTATTATGAAAAGTCAGAACAGGAACACATCAGTCCTCAATGCACCATCTGACAAGTTGTTCTATAGAGGAGCATGAAGAAAAGTTAAACACATCCTGTCTCACATCTCCAATACATTGCTAGATGTATTTTCTTTCCTTCATTTTTTATTCAAGAGCGCATAAAGAACATGTACCATACATACACAACATATCTTTGCTGTCTTTACAAAGGAGCGTAATTCCATTCACATGTTAAAACCTCTACAGGATTGGTGAGCTAACGTAGGCTAATGTAATTAGCATGAGGCTGTAAGTAACAAGAACATTTCCCAGGACAGACATGTCTGATATTGGCAGAAAGCTTCAATTCTTGTTAATCTAACTGCACTTTTCAATTTACACTAGCTATTACATTGAAAGAACACCATGCTATTGTTTGAGGAGAGTGCACAGTTATGAACTTGAAAATATATTAATAAACCAATTAGGCACATTTGGGCAGTTTTGATACAACATTTGGAACAGAAATGCAATGGTTCATTGGATCAGTCTAAAACGTTGCGCATACACTGCTGCCATCTAGTGGCCAAAATATAAATCGTGCCTATATTTCAAAGTCATATTGACCTTTAATAAAATAAAAATGATTTTTTTTTCTTTGTATTATCTTTTACAAGATCTAATGTGTTATATTCTCCTACATTAATTGCACATTTCCACAAACTTCAAAGTGCTACCGGCAGTTAGATTTGGGTATGTCATTTTAGGCGAAAATGGAAAAAAACGGTCCTATCCTTCAGAGTACATTTTGGCTGTATAGAGTAAATATTTCAAGAGTCTGAATATGAATACAATTTGGATAAAGCCACATAAAAACAACAGAAACAAACAAAAAAACAAAAATGACAGAATAAGAGCAGGAACCTTCATACCTATGCTGTTTATGTTGCAAAATGTATGTAATTCTCTCCATGTTAGCATGTTCCCTGCATAGACCTCACCACATATCTTTTGAGGATGCATGTTCATTTTTCCAGCATTTTGTTACACATTTCCTTGTTGCTGAAAAAAAAAAAAAAGATAATCTATCAATTTAAGT
The DNA here is from genome assembly GCF_023373465.1 of Oncorhynchus keta. Taxonomy (NCBI): domain Eukaryota; kingdom Metazoa; phylum Chordata; class Actinopteri; order Salmoniformes; family Salmonidae; genus Oncorhynchus; species Oncorhynchus keta. The sequence goes on from NC_068425.1 coordinate 202,326, forward strand.
GGAGAGGATTGGAGTGTGTTCAGAGGAACAACACCTAGAAGGAGATGGGTCTGGTTGAATAATAATACCTGTGATGTACTGTATAAAATTGAGAATTTCAGACCAAAAAGACTGGCTTTTCGGGCATTGCCAAAATATATGTGATAAAGTACCTATACTGCCTCCAACAGGTAGAACCTATTCCGTTTTTCATTTTGAATTGAAACTCCCTTGTTCGGTTACTTGTAGTTGCTTTATATAGTGTTTTCCATATATTCCCCCAACTCTCCTCAGATATCTGCACCTGTAATTCAACCTGCCATGAGTTCCTAAGATTATCTAAAGATAATATTTGCATGTTAAGCATATTGTTGTAAAAATAAAAATTAACGGTTCCAATGTTTTCCCCTTGATAAAGTAATTCAATAATCTCATCAATAGGAGTTATCGGCTTTTTAAACAATGAATTACCTGACTTAAAGGTACCTATGAACATTTGTTTGAGATATATTGAATTCCTCCTGGATTTCTTGAAATTATAAAAAAAATGTAGCCTTTGAAAAGTTGAGAGACTCTACAAAAGCCCTCTCTCTTCCCATTCCCTAAATCCTTGGGCCATAGTAGTAGGAAGAAAGGCTGGGTTGTGGAATATAGGTGAGTGTCTAGACATGTCATGACTCAGTTTATATTGGCGTTGAACCTTCCTCCATGTCTTCAATGTAGGAGTAATAAATGGGTTTTGTTTAATCCTGTCAATAGAAATCTGCTATGAAGACAAGTCAATGTAAAGACGTATCACAATATTGACTCTCAATTTCAAGCCATGACACATCCTTCGGTTGTTGAATCCATGATGCTATGTGATTGAGTTGCGCTGCCCAGTAATATGATTTAAGGTTATGGAGGCCAAGCCCACCCGATTCTTTGAACAGCTGTAGTTTTTTATAACAATATGAGCCTTCTTATTTTGCCATAAAAATGTGCCTATTGCTGCATTTAGGCAAGTAAAGGTTTTAAACAGGAAGCATTGAAAACAGTCTTGGTAAGACATTCATTTTCACTGAAGCAAACTGACCTGCTAGAGATATAGGGAGGGTCATCCAACAGTCTAGAACTTCAGTGATTTGACTAATCACAGGGGGGTAGTTCAAAGCATATAGTTTCTCATAGTCTGATGTAATATTATCACCCAAGTGCTTGTATCAGTCCACTTAAATGCATAGTTGTCTTTGATACTTGAGGGTGCATCACCAAATGTCATCATTGCAATAGTTTTACCAACGTAAATTGTATAGCCTAACGTAGCACCATACTCACCTAGTAATTTGAATATATTTGGAATCATTGTCTCAGCCTTATGTTCAGGATGACATTGTCTGCATATAGAGATATCTTGTGTTCATTTGGCCCCACCTGCAGACCATGAATGTTTATGGCACTTCGAATACCTCCCGTCAGAGGTTCTATACTAAGGACAAATAACAGTAGCGAGAGACAATCTCCTTGACGATTTCCTTGTTGTAGTGAAAAGGAATGAGACATACTCCCATTCGTTCTAACAGATGATTTTAGACTTGAATATATCAACTCTATCCATTTCAAAAAGCACTCCCCAAAACCAAACTTCTTCAACGTTGCTTAAAGGAAGACCCAGTCAACGCGGTCAAATACCTTTTCAGCATCGAGAGATAATATAACTGTTTGTTTGAGTTGGGTCTGAGAGTAATTGATATTATTCAGAAGTCATCTTATATTCGATGTTGAGTGATGTCCTTTAATGACCCCAGTTTGATTAGGATCCGCAATTATTTTAGAGTCACAATTTAAAAATGCAGCGATTGTTAAGCTGCTCTGACAGCTGACGCTTAAAGTTAGTGAGGGAGATGTGTCTCCAACTTCAGTGATTTTTGCAATTCGTTCCAGTCATTGGCAGCAGAGAACTGGAATGAAAGGCGGTGAAATCATCCCATGTGAAGAGTCAACTCATTTTATTAAAGTTCAATTCGTAACTAAATTGTTGGGGTTTTTTTTCTATTGAAAGGATTTAATTATTTGCAATAATGTCTACTTATGTAATAAAACGTTTATGTTTCTGTCTCCGTATGATATGGCAAATATGTCCAATGCAAAAAACATCTACATTTAAACGGTATTAATATGAATTTGCATATATTTCTGTAAATTCCCATATATTCCCATTAATTCCCACAGAAAGTTTCCACCTCTGAATATTTCCCAAAATGAGCAACCCTAGTTGCTTCACACGAAGTATCTGGGTATTTATTGCGCTCTATAACCTCATGAAGAACCCCTCTGATCAGCTGTATTAGTTCTTTACTGAAAGTTTTATAGAACTCACAGGTGGCATCACGTTTCAGGGAAGACCCAGATGCAGACAGTGTCGAAGTAACAAAAGTGTATTACTAGAACAGAGGGCAGGCAAAACGACAGGTCAAGGGCAGGCAGAGGTCAGTAATCCAGATCCAAGTCCAAAAGGTATAGAGCGGCAGGCAGGGTCAGGGCAGGCAGAGGTCAATAATCCAGGGTGGTACAGAAATGGCAGGCAGTGTCAGGGCCAGCAGGAACGAAAAACAGCCAGGAGCAAGGGGGAAATTGCTGGTAGGCTTGACGAACAAATGAACTGGCAACAGATAAACAGAGAACACAGGTATAAATACACTGGGTATAATGGGGAAGATGGGCGATACCTGGAGGGGGGTGGAGACAAGCACAAAGACTGGTGAAACAGATGAGGGTGTGACCCATCGGGACCCGAACTCTTCCCATTTTGCATGCTTCTGATGGCTGCTTCTATCTCGGAGTCAGTAATGGGGGTGGGTCCTTATCTTCACACGATAGTTCTGTCAGCTTCAAATGTGTGAGAATATCCTCCTGAGAGGAAACATCTTTAGGTTTCTTATATAGGGTCTCGTAGTACTCAGCAAATGTCTCTTATTTATTTATTTATTTGGGACAAGAAGTAACTTTGCCCTGCACAGTTCTCATATTTGGAATACATCGTTCCGCTGCATGCTTTTTAAGTTGCAGTGCAAGAAGTTTCCCTGGTTTGTCTCCCTGACTATAGTATTTATTCCAGGCAAATCGTATAGAACCCTCAGCTTTATAAGTAAGAGGCATATTAAGCTCCCCTTTCGCTGCAGCCAACTGAATTGGAGTGTCCCCATCCCCTTGTTTCTTGTGACTTTCTTCTAATTTGGACATTTCTCTCTCAATCTTCTCTTGTTTTTGTATACATACTTTTTTGAGCATAGATGAAAAACTGTGATTTGACCCCTAAGATAAGCCTTAGCACTCTCCCATAAAAGGGTTGAGCTGATACCTTCTGTTGAGTTAAATTCCAAAAGCGTTGTAAGTTTCTCCAAGAACAGAAGCGTTTAACCTCCACCTATATGTATCAGGTTGTCCATCTTTTAACCTTAGTTTTAGGGATACCGAACTATGATCTGAGATGGTGATGTGATTAATAATACAGTTTTATACCTGATGAGCTAAGGTCTGAGGGATAAGTATGAGGATTTGAAAAGAAAGTATAGTCTTTTGTTGTTGGATTTAACTTTCTCCAAATACAGTGGGGAGAACAAGTATTTGATACACTGCCGATTTTGCAGGTTTTCCTACTTACAAAGCATGTAGAGGTCTGTAATTTTTATCATAGGCACACATCAACTGCGAGGGACGGAATCTAAAACAAAAATCACGAAAATCACATTGTATGATTTTTAAGTAATGCATTTGCATTTTATTGCATGACATAAGTATTTGATACATCAGAAAAGCAGAACTTAATATTTGGTACAGAAACCTTTGTTTGCAATTACAGAGATCATCCAGCTAAATCTACACTTCACTGTTTTCCAAAGTTGTGTCTGTTTCTTGCCTGACAGGTGAAGCTGTGTCCAGACAAGTCTGACTAATCAAGATATCAAGTGATCAGCTGTATCTACCCCAGCATATGGTTTAGATACATGGTATCGTTACCTTCCCCTCTCCTTCATCGGCAAGCAGATCCAAGGCTGTCTTTATCCAGCCAGTCTCTCCACACCCATGGCTCCTGCCTCATCACTAGCCTTGGCTGTCACTTGGATGTCACTGGCTGGATCAAGGAGGGAAACGGCGGGCATTTGACATATGTTCAGATGTAGTGCTGGGCTAAATCCATGGGAAATATTACACTGTGGAGATGATATCTCTGAGACTTTCACACTCGTCCCCACTAATTCAGTCCACCTCGGTAATTGTCTCCCGTCCTCATCCCCCGAAAGTTTGAAACGCTGCACTTTCAGAGACTAATGATGTGTTGAGCACAGTTCAGAACTTAAAAAAAACAAGATTCAATTTTCCACTCATTTTCTCTCTTTTTACGTTGCCTGGAACATTTTTCTTCCATTTTTTCCTTTAGTAACGATTCAATATGTATCTAGTCCATGGGCTGTGATACGATACAGAAACAATACGTTTTAGTTTGAAATGATTTGGTTTGATTGGAGGAACAAATCGATTCGATACACACTGCACTAACATTTGTTGCATAAACACATTCATTTTCTATTCTAAACTGAAATCGGCTGCTGATGCAGCTCATGAGCTGGGCCTCTGAGCTGGTTCTGTTTAAGCTAACTTCTGTGTGTGTGTCGCGTGCGTGCATGCATGGAAAAATGTAAAGACCATTTGGAAGTTTTGACCAACTTGGACCATGCAGTGTGGGTAGCAAAAGTGATCGCTGTCCTTGTTATGAAATGATCAACTTTGCCCTGTATATCTAAGAATGACATATCCTTCCTGGTCAAATAGCCTTTACACAGCCTTGTCCTGTTGAAAACAAAATATAGTTCCACAACCAGATGGGATGGCGTATCGCTGAGTTAAGTTGGTTAAGTGTGTCTTGAATTCTAAATAAATCACTGACAGTGTCACCAGCAAAGCACCAGCACACCCCCTCCTTCATGCTTCACAGTGGGAACCACACATGCAGAGATAATCTGTTCACCTACTCTGCGTCTCTCAAAAAACCTATTTTTTTCACTGAACTCATGTCTGTTGCTCGTGTTTCTTGGCCCAAGCAAGTCTCTTCTTATTATTGTTGTCCTTTAGTAGTGCTTTCTTTGCAGCAATTTGACCATGAAGGCCTGATTCACGCAGTCTCCTCTGAACAGTTGATGTTGAGATGTATCTGTTACTTGAACTCTGTGAAGCATTTATTTGGGTTGCAATTTCTGAGGATGCTGACGCTACTGAAATTATCCTCTGCAGCAGAGGTAACTTTGGGTCTTTCTTTCCTGTGGCGGTCCTCATGAGGGCCAGTTTCATCATAGCTCTTGATAGTTTTTGTGACTGCACTTGAAGATACTTTCAAAGTTCTTTAAATTTTCCACATTGACCTTCATGTAATGATGGACTTCCATTTCTCTTTGCTGTTTTTGCCATAATATGGACTGGGTCTTTTACCAAATAGGGCTATATTCTGTATACCACAACATGTCAGTTCATGCTGCAAGAGCTCTGATAGGTTGGAGGACATTCTCTGGAAGTTGTCATGATTACTGTGTAAGTCTATGGAAGGGGGTGAGAACCACGAGCCTCCTAGGTTTTAAATTGAAGTCAATTTACCCAGAGGACGGAAACTAGCTGTCCTCCTGCTACAACATTGTCCTACCCTACAGAATGATGTTGAGGCTACTGTAGACTTTCATTGCAAAACTATGTTTTAATAAATTATTTGGTGACCTGAATATATTTAGTATAGTTTTATCTAAAAAGGATCACTTTTTTTAATGTTTCAATATTTTTATGAAACTCACTTGAGGAGGATGGTCCTCCCCTTCCTCCTCTGTGGAGCCTCCACTGTTGTAGATCAATGACTGTCAACACAACAATTACATGCTTAGTTCGACACTGAAGGAGAGGATGAAGTTGTCACAAAGGGTGAGAGGTAGAAGTAATTTGAGCAAAAATATCTGTGAACCAGTGGTTCGTAACATTTGACTCGATTTCCTGGCCAATGCATGCTACATTTTGACCAGTTTGGAGTCTCGTAGACCGATGCACTCGTCTGCACTTGTATCTTAAACATTTGAACCGGGACTGATGTGTATTGGTGAATCGTTACATCCCAACCCTCTCAGAAATAAATATGCTAATCTCAAGGTTCTTGCTAGAACCCTCTATGAAGGGTTCTACTGAGAACCATTTCATCTTTGGAGGGTTCCTCCTAGAATGATCTATCAATGGTTCCACCAACCTTATTAGCATTTAAAATTATGTTATTTATGACAATAATTACGTATATCATAAGGCCTTTCTTTTAGGGCATAGTTATACCCTAACACAGTGGTGTTAGATAAATCTTATTTTACAGGCCACATCAGGTAAACTGGAACAACCATCCCAGTATCGGGTCCAATGAGTATAAGTACTAACAGAATGGATTAGTTTGTTATTTATGTTTGTGTAGCATAACATTAATCAACCAATAAATGTACATGCAAAAACAGATATTAAAACAAACAATTATGAATATCACCCTGCAGTTGAGAATGCTGGGAAATATGGCTCTATGAAGATAGAACCCTTCTTGCCTTCTAAATAATCCTTCTTGCCTTCCAAAGAATCATCAAAGAACCCTTTCTCCCAAAAATTATTTTTGGTATGTTAAAACTTGTTATGGCTGGGGGCAGTATTGAGTAGCTTGGATGAATAAGGTGCCCAGAGTAAACTGTCTGCTACTCAGGCCCAGTTGCTAATATATGCATATTATTAGTAGATTTGGATAGAAAACACTGAAGTTTCTAAAACTGTTTGAATGATGTCTGTGAGTATAACAGAACTCATATGGCAGGCAAAAACCTGAGAAAAAATCCAACCAGGAAGTGGGAAATCGGAGGTATGTAGTTTTTCAACTTATTGCCTATCGAATACACAGTGTCTATGGGGTCATATTGCACTGCCTAAGGCTTCCACTAGATGTCAACAGTCTTTAGAACCTTGTTTGATGCTTCTACTGTGAAGGAGGGGGAATGGGAGCTGAATGAGTCAGGACTCTGCCAGAGTGGCATGAGATGACCACGCACGTTCACGTGATTTTATTTATTTTTTTATTTTTTTATTTCACCTTTATTTAACCAGGTAGGCAAGTTGAGAACAAGTTCTCATTTACAATTGCGACCTTGCCAAGATAAAGCAAAGCAGTTCGACAGATACAACGACACAGAGTTACACATGGAGTAAAACAAACATACAGTCAACAATACAGTATAAACAAGTCTATATACAATGTGAGCAAATTAGGTGAGAAGGGAGGTAAAGGCAAAAAGGCCATGGTGGCAAAGTAAATACAATATAGCAAGTAAAACACTGGAATGGTAGTTTTGCAATGGAAGAATGTGCAAAGTAGAAATAAAAATAATGGGGTGGAAAGGAGCAAAATAAATAAGTAAATTAAATACAGTTGGGAAAGAGGTAGTTGTTTGGGCTAAATTATAGGTGGGCTATGTACAGTTAGTTAGCTTGCGTTCCATTGCAATTCTACAGACAAAGGAATTCTCCAGTTGGAACATTATTGAAGATTTATGTTAAAAACATCCTTAAGATTGATTCTATACTTCGTTTGACATGTTTCTACGGACTGTAACGGAACTTTTTTACTTTTAGTCTGGCCTGTGCTAAACGCACTAACAAAAAGGAGGTATTTGGACATAAATGACAGACTTTATCGAACAAATCAAACATTTATTGTGGAACTGGGATTCCTGGGAGTGCGTTCTGAATAAGATCATCAAATGTAAGTGAATATTTACAATGTTATTTCTGAATTTTGTTGACTCCACAACATGGCGGTTATATGGCTTGTTTTTGTGTCTGAGCACTGTACTCAGATTATTACATGGTGTGCTTTTTCAGTAAAGCTTTTTTTAAATATGACACAGCAGTTGCATTAAGGAGAAGTGAATCTATAATTCCATGCATAATAGTTGTATCTTTTATCAATGTTTATTATGTTTATTATGAGTATTTCTGTAAATTGATGTGGCTCTCTGCAAAATCAGCAGATGTTTTGGAACTACTAAACATAACGCTCCAATGTAAACTCAGATTTTTGTATATAAATATGAACTTTATCGAAGAAAACATACATGTATTGTGTAACATGTGTAACATGAAGTCCTATGAGTCATCTGATGAAGATCATCAAAGGTTAGTGATTCATTTTATCTCTATTTGTGCTTTTTGTGACTCTCTTTGGCTGGAAAAATGGCTGTGTTTTTCTGTGACTGGGTGCTGACCTAACATAATCGTTTGGTGTGCTTTCGTCCTAAAGCCTTTTTGAAGTCGGACACTGTGGTGGGATTAACAACAAATGTATCTTTAAAATGGTGTAAAATACTTATATGTTTGAGGAATTTCTGTTGTTTTGAATTTGGTGCCCTGCACTTTCACTGGCTGTTGTCATTTCGATCCCGTTAGCGGGATTCAAGCCATAAGAAGAACTCTTGTATTCAGATCAAAGCGGTTCTTGGTAGAACCCTATCCCTTTTTTCTAAGAGTGCAGTAAACATGTTACACAGGGGTTCTACCAAGAACCGCTTTGATCTGCATATTGCTTAATGTCAAGTGATGGAAAAACATACATCCAATCGGGAAGGGGACGAGACCAAATGTCTTCTTTTCTCTGCTCTTTTGTCTCCTTCAGATCTGGTTTGCCTTTGTCAACGGATTCTCTGGTCGGATTCTGTTTGAACACTGGTGCATCGGCCTGTACAATGTGGTGAGTGTTCATCTGATTTACTCTCCTCTCTCCATTACTGTGAAAGAGTCTGTTTTATAATTCTCCTCCTCTGTTGCTCTCTGGCAAGAAAACTGATTTGCTGTGGCACCCCAGACGTGTTCCCCTTACTGCATGACCAAATCATCATATCCTGAGACATTTCCCATATATTTATGACCTGCTGTTAAGTCCCTATTCCCCTCGTGCCCCAAACTATGTACTGACTGTGGAAAGAACAACAGCCTCGCATGCCCCCAAAGAGTGTAGTTAGCAAAGGTGGTCATTTGTGAATGATAAAGGAACAGGTTGAATAGAACAGCACACAACCAGCTCTGGGCAACTGATGTCCCACAGGGTTCGGTTTTGGATCTAATGAACCTATGTTTCTTGTCTGTCAAATGAAATGAGTGAACGGGTGGAAAGAATGTGTATTTTAACACTGCAACGAAAAATGTGAATAGTACATTGTTTGGGTTTCAACGAGTTGACGTGTAGTTTTACACCTTTTATTAAAGATATACCCCAAATCCATAAACAAAAGCGAGTGAGGGAAGTGAGAGGAGATAAGTGCCCGCACACCGTTGACGGAACGCTAAAGGAAGTGATTTCATCGTCGACCAAGAAATTAGAACATTAGTCACCGCTCTGGCTGTTTTTTTAAAGCAACCACAGTGTATGGGGTGGTGGGCTATTCTTTCACTTTATCTAAAATGCAGGGAAATTCCACCGGCTCTGTGGTAGTCTGTTGGAGGCATTGGGCCGAATCCGCCCCTCAATGGCAATGCTCGGCACCCTGAATGAGAAACGATGCAGTGGAGCATGTCCTCCTGCATCCCACCAGCCCCAGCCTGCAGTCTGGAGCCTGCAGTCTGGAGCCTGCAGATGGGCCAATGGGGAACTCACACCACTGACCCGCAGAGTCCCCACTCTGTTCTCTCATTCTTCTCTCTCTTCTCTCTCTCAGCAGCTGCTGCAGAGTGAAACATTACAACACCACATAGACATTACACTAGCTCTGCGAACATAACTGCTAACTAGTCAAGGGCGTCGCAGATGTTTGTCTGAGATGGCTTTTGCATATGAATGGAGTGTGTCGAATCAAAATAAAACTCCAAACGTGCTACACGCTCAACAGCCTCCACTCAATAGAATCAGGGCAAGTCATAACTTCAGCATATGGCAATCAATGCAAAAGATAAGCAAAAATGTTTTTTTTTTGTTTTCATTCGGCTGTGTTCACTGTTTACAAAACAAAAAACAGTTTACAATGTTCACAAATGTGGGATGAACTGGCCATGAACTATCTAATGGACAATGATGTACAGTGGGGCAAAAAGGTATTTAGTCAGCCACCAATTGTGCAAGTTCTCCCACTGAAAAAGATGAGAGAGGCCTGTAATTTTCATCATAGGTACACTTCAACTATAACAGACAAAATTTGGGGGAAAAAATCCAGAAAATCACATTGTAGGATTTTTAATTTATTTATTTGCAAATTATGGTGGAAAATAATTATTTGGTCACCTACAAACAAGCAAGATTTCTGGCTCTCACAGACTTCTTCTTTAAGAGGCTCCTCTGTCTTCCACTCGTTACCTGTATTAATGGCACCTGTTTGAACTTGTTATCAGTATAAGAGACACCTGTACACAACCTCAAACAGTCACACTCCAAACTCTACTATGGCCAAGACCAAAGAGCTGTCAAAGGACACCAGAAACAAAATTGTAGACCTACACCAGGCTGGGAATACTGAATCTGCAATAGGTAAGCAGCTTGGTTTGAGCAATTATTAGGAAATGGAAGACATACAAGACCACTGATAATCTCCCTCGATCTGGGGCTCCACGCAAGATCTCACCCCATGGGGTCAAAATGATCACAAGAACGGTGAGCAAAAATCCCAGAACCACACGGGGGGACCTAGTGAATGACCAGCAGAGAACTGGGACCAGGGACTCAAATCCTGCTGTGCCAGACGTGTCCCCCTGCTTCAGCCGGTACATGTCCAGGCCCGTCTGAAGTTTGCTAGAGAGCATTTGGATGATCCAGAGGAAGATTGGGAAAATGTCATATGGTCAGATGAAACCAAAATATAACTTTTTGGTAAAAACTCAACTCGTAGTGTTTGGAGGACAGAGAATGCTGAGTTGCATCCAAAGAACACCGTGCCTACTGTGAAGCATGGGGGTGGAAACATCATGCTTTGGGGCTGTTTTTTTGCAAAGGGACCAGGACGACTGATCCGTGTAAAGGAAAGAATGAATGGGGCCATGTATCGTGAGATTTTGAGTGAAAACCTCCTTCCATCAGCAAGGGCATTGAAGATTAAATGTGGCTGGGTCTTTCAGCATGACAATGATCCCAAACACACACCGCCCGGGCAACGAAGGAGTGGCTTCGTAAAAGAAGCATTTCAAGGTCCTGGAGTGGCCTAGCCAGTCTCCAGATCTCAACCCCATAGAAAATCTTTGGAGGGAGTTGAAAGTCCGTGTTGCCCAGCAACAGTCCCAAAACATCACTGTTCTAGAGGAGATATGCATGGAGGAATGGGCCAAAATACCAGCAACAGTGTGTGAAAACCTTGTGAAGACTTACAGAAAACATTTGACCTCTGTTAGGGCCAACAAAGGGTATATAACAAAGTATTGAGAAACTTTTGTTTTTTGACCAAATACTTATTTTCCACCATAATTTGCAAATAAATTAATTAAAAAATCCTACAATGTGATTTTCTGGAGAAGAAAAATCAAATTTTGTCTGTCATAGTTGAAGTGTACCTATGATGAAAATTACAGGCCTCTCTCATCTTTTTAAGTGGGAGGACTTGCACAATTGGTGGCTGACTAAATACTTTTTTGCCCCACTGTATATGGAGAGGCTTTGAAGCCACTGATTGGCCATTTTGGCACTCCAAAGTAGGAGTAGACCTCCATAGGAATGAATGGAATTCTACAGTATTTCATTTACATCTATTTAAGTATTTTTGTTGTTCTGGTGGGACAGTAACATTAGTAATCTTTAAAAAAAATGTTTTGAAGGAAAATGTTTTCATATATATTTTTAATTTATATGTTTAGATCACCATAATATTATTTCAGAGTATGCATTACGGTGTCTGTAATATAGCTTCCAAAATATGTTTTACAATGGTGAGGGAGTGCCAAGATGGAGGCGTAGTGGCTTTAACATCTAGTGTATAAATAATTTGCTAATGGACAGGATGAATTGTATCTTAATGTTGATCCTTTTCTTGGTATTGTTTGTCCCATAGTAAGCAAACTGTTTCTTTCCAGACTTTTCTCACATTTTGTTACGTCACAGCCTTATTCTAAAATAATTTAAACTGTTCTACACACAATACCACATAATGACAAAGCAAAAACAGTTTTTTTTTAATGTTTGCAAATTTATACAAAATAAAAAACCTGTAATATCACATCGACAAGTTTTCAGACCCTTTACTCAATACTTTGTTGAAGTACCTTTGACAGTGTTGCGTTTTCTTGGGTAGGACGCTACAAGCTTGGCACACTTGTATTTAGGGAGTTTCTCCCATTCTTCTCTGTAAATCCTCTCAAGCTCTGTCAGGTTGGATGGGTAGCATCGCTGCACAGCAATTTTCAGGTCTCGCCAGAGACGTTGGATCAGATTCAACTCCGGGCTCTGGCAGGGCCACTCAAGGACATTCACAGACTTGTCCCGAAGCCACTCCTGCGTTGTCTTGGCTGTGTGCTTAGGGTCGTTGTGTGCTTAGGGTCCTGTTGGAAGGTGAACCTTCACCCCAGTCTGAGGTGCTGAGCAGGTTTTCATCAAGGGTCTCTCTGTACTTTGATCCATTCATCTTTATCCTGACTAGTCTCCCAGTCCCTGCCGCTGAAAAACATCCCCACAGCATGATGCTGCCACCACCATGCTTCACCGTAGGGAGGTTTCCTCCAGATGTGACGCTTGGCATTCAGGCCAAAGAGTCCATCTTGGTTTCATCAGACCGGAGAATCTTGTTTCTCATGGTCTGAGAGTCCTTTAGGTTTCTTTTGGCGAACTTCAAGCAGGCTGGCATGTGTCTTTTACTGAGGAGTGGCTTCCGTCTGGCCACTCTACCATGAAGGCCTGATTGGTGGAGTGCTGCAGGAATAGAGGTCCTTCTGGAAGGTTCTTCCATCTCCACAGAGGAACTCTGGAGCTCTGTCAGAGTGACCATCGGTTTCTTTGTCACCTCCCAGACCAAGGCCCTTCTCCCCCGATTGCTCAGTTTGACCGGGCAGCTAGCTCTAGGAAAAGTCTTGGTGGTTCCAAACTTCTTCCATTTAATAATGATGGAGGCCACTGTGTTCTTGGGGACCTTCAATGCTGCAGACAGTTGGGTACCCTTCCCCAGATCTGTGCCTCAACACAATCCTGTCTCTGAGCTCTTCGGACAATTCCTCTGACCTCATGGCTTGGTTTTTTCTCTGACATGCACTGTAAACTGTGGGACCTTATATAGACAGGTGTGTGCCTTTCCAAATAATTTACAATCAAGTTGTTGAAACATCTCAAGGATTATCACTGGAAACAGGATGCACCTGAGCTCAAATTTGAGTCTGATAGCAATGGGTCTGACTACTTTTTTATTTTCTTCTAAAAACCTGTTTTTGCTTTGTCATTATGGGGAATAGTGTGTAGATTGATGAAGGAAAAAAATAAGTAATCCATTTTAGAATATGGCTGTAACGTAACAAAATATGGAAAAAGTCAAGGGATTCGAATACTTTCCGAATGCACTGTACACAGTGCTGTGAAAAAGTATTTGCCCCTTTCTGATTCTCTTTTTTTTTTGCATATTTCTGACGCAGAATGTTATCAAATCTTCAACCATAACCGAATATTAGATAAAGGGAACCTGAGGAAACAAACACAAAATGTTGATACTTATTTTATTTATTTAATTAACAAAGTTATGCAACACCCAATGCCCCTCTGTGGAAAAGTAATTCCCCCTTACACTCAATAACTGGTTGTGCCGTCTTTATCTGGTTGTGCTCTCTATCAGAGAATTCTAAAGGAGAATGTCAGGTCATCCATCCGTGAGCTGAAGCGCAGCTGTGTCATGCAGCAGGACAATGATCCTAAACACACAATAAAGTCTACATCAGAATGGCTGAAAAGCAGCACATTTAAAGTTCTGGAATGGCCTAGTCAAAGTCCAGACCTAATCCCGAATTGAGATGTTGTGGCCGGACCTGAAACGATCCGTTCATGCTCGAAAACCCACAAATGTTGCTGAGTTAAAGCAGTTCTACATGGAAGAGTGGGCCAACATTCTTCCACAGCGATGTGAGACTGATCAACAACTACAGGAAGCGTTTGGATGCAGTCACTGCAGATGGTCCTTCTGTAGCTCAGTTGGTAGGGCATGGCGCTTGTAACGCCAGGATAGTTGGTTCGATTCCCGGGACCACCCACACGTAGAATGTATGCACACATGACTGTAAGTCGCTTTGGATAAAAGCGTCTGCTAAATGGCATATATTATTATTATTATATTATAAAAGGCGGCACAACCAGTTGTTGAGTGTAAGGGGACAATAACTTTTTCACACAGAGGCATTGGGTGTCGCATAACTTTGCTTATTAAATAAATGAACAAAAGTATCAATATATTGTTTTATTTGTGTTTATCTAATATTATGTTTTGTTTTAAGATCTGATCAAATTCAGTGTCCAAAATATTTTAAAATGTAGAAAATCAGAAAGGGGGCAAATACTTAGCTGAATAGGACATCATTAGTGTCTGTGTTTTCACTAATGCAGTAATGGAATCAATTATGTCTTGAAGGTCCTTGTGATTATGAAAAGCATGGCTTTCATTAGGTTACTCACTGAGGAAAGATAAGACTATTTCCCCATCCAACATTGTATCTGATAGCGTCTTTGCTAACAGGCCGTTAGTTGAGTCTACTGGGCTTTTGAGTTTACTAACTTTATCCTCACTTCTGGGTTTTGTGATGGGACATGTTGAACAATGCAAAACAGTGTGGTTTCATTTGGCATGTGTGTTTGTGTGTTTAAATTTTCACCGCTCTGCCTCCTCTCACTCTGGGAATATTTGAACGCTCATGCAGGAAAGAGAACATGTTGAAGTACCCGGAACTCTACAAAACCTCCCAGAATGCCATGGGTTTCAACACCAAGGTAGGTCTGTGTCTGAACGTTAGAGGAACATTGTCTCAACGATTCCTTCATTTTCTGTCATTCCACTTTTACCCCTCATGTTGTTTGTCTGGGCCACATTTCCATTCATGGTGGAGTAAACTCTTAAGTATTAAGTATTTTCTAAGCTTAAATAGGTTTACTAAAGTTTACTTAGCATAAACAAAAAGGCAACAAACAAGACTGCAATCAACCAGGCGTTTTCTTTTTCTTCTAACCTCTGTTCTGTCTCCAAATTGACATCCTTCACACACAATTTTTATTTATTTTTTATTTTACCAGGCAAGTCAGTTTAGAACACATTCTTATTTTCAATGACGGCCTGGGAACAGTGGGTTAACTGCCTGTTCAGGGGCAGAACGACAGATTTGTACCTTGTCAGCTCAGGGGTTTGAACTCGCAACCTTCCGGTTACTAGTCCAACGCTCTAACCACTAAGCTATGCTGCCGCCCCGAATGGAGACCTGATAAGCTCAGAAATGCTCCAAACTGATTTTAGGTCAGTCTAATGACAGAGAATCTGCTCGTCTGTCCCAATTGGTCTGTGTCTTACACGTGGGGTCTCTCCACATAATGATCACCAGTCTTACCAGGTTCAGTGGTCAGAGGGTGTCTGCCTGCCTGTCTCTCTGTCTATTGGGGGGGCTGTCCGTTAGCTTTCCCCTGCTGTCTGTTAACAAAGATGTCTCCCCTTCTCCATGCCTGTCCCCCTTCTACGGCCTTTAACCCCCCCATCCACGGCACACCTAGCCCCCTTACTTTACAGGCGTGGAGACCCAGTTAGTGCCGCATGGAGACAGATTAAAGCCTGAGTGGCCATGGAGGTCAGGGGCGACGGGGAGTGGGGAGATAGCGGGCCATAGAGAGGGGTGGAGGTTAAAGGGAGAGAGGAGGATGTGATGGCATAAACTGTGGAAAATTATGATTGTTTTCTAAGCAAGGGGCAGTTTGAACTGGAGGCCTTCTGCCTGGTCGGGCGGGCTTAGCCTAAGTACTGTAAATAAGATAACCCCAGTCTACTGGTCTCTCCCCAGAGAGTTAGTCTGCATGAGGTCAGTCACCTCACAGTTAGAGTTGACCCTTGGACCTCAGCCGGCATGTCCCCCTCACAGCTTTTATTTCTGTTTGGGTGAGAGACGGGCTCCATATGGCCAAGTGTTATATGACCCTCCAGGGAATAGCAGGGAGACATTGTGCAAGGCAGGCCGCAGTCTCAGTTTTGTGGTTTCAAGTTGCCCTGCAAATCAAGACTGACTTGTTGATTCAAATTGGTTTTCCTCCATTTTCGTTTGACCCCTTGCTAAAGCCCTGTAACAATGACTTGTCCAGGTCACCGTGGTGTTTTCACTGGCCTGTCCACGCTTTCCCTCTGAAAAATGTCCATGCCGCATGGCCCGAGGCAAGGTGCAAAAATCCAGCAGGAATTTGCCCGAAACCCCTTTCTATCTGCATGCCTGTCTCTTTTGTGCACGACAGATACTGTCTGAGCGAATTAGGAGGTAAGAGAGAGAGGGCCAGGGAAGGGTGTGAAATATTTCAGGCGTCGCCGCCTGCACCACTGTGTCGCCTTTGATTTTTAATTGCATTTTCCTGACACTTAAGTCACTCTAACAAACCTCAGTCCCCCGATGTGGCCCCCAGTAATTACACCGCCTCACCATTTCCCTCCATTTACTCCTCCCCCACTCCCTCCTCACGTCCCTCGCTTTGCGCAACAGCATTAAAGAGGAAGGACAGGAAATATTTGGCCCGATATAAACGACATCCTTTCATGCTTTTTTAAGCAATTAGGTGCCGCACAATGGGCCCGAATCTTTTAGCCAGAGCACGGACATGGACGGACCGGCATTCATGCCAAAGTTCTTAGCAACCTGCCGGGATACAGCGGTGGGGGGAGGGGAGTGAGGCTTCACTATGACAAATGATTATGAACATTTATTGATTTAATTAGCATTCATTAGGGTGCTGGGCATTTATAAAGGCTTATTGTTCCACACGGTGTTGTGTTGGGGCAGAGTGAGGATGGTGATGTGAGGTGGGGTTATTGTTCCACACCGTGTTGTGTTGGGGCAGAGTGAGGAGGGTGATGTGAGGTGGGGTTATTGTTCCACACCGTGTTGTGTTGGGGCAGAGTGAGGAGGGTGACGTGAGGTGGGGTTATTGTTCCACACCGTGTTGTGTTGGGGCAGAGTGAGGAGGGTGACGTGAGGTGGGGTTATTGTTCCACACCGTGTTGTGTTGGGGCAGAGTGAGGAGGGTGACGTGAGGTGGGGTTATTGTTCCACACCGTGTTGTGTTGGGGCAGAGTGAGGAGGGTGACGTGAGGTGGGGTTATTGTTCCACGCCGTGTTGTGTTGGGGCAGAGTGTGTTGGGGTTATTGTTCAGAGTGAGGATGGTGATGTGAGGTGGGGTTATTGTTCCACACTGTGTTGTGTTGGGGCAGAGTGAGGAGGGGTGACGTGAGGTGGGTTATTGTTCTACACTGTGTTGTGTTGGGGCAGAGTGAGGACGGTGATGTGAGGTGGGGTTATTGTTCCACACGTGTTGTGTTGGGGCAGAGTGAGGAGGGTGACGTGAGGTGGGGTTATTGTTCCACGCCGTGTTGTGTTGGGGCAGAGTGAGGACGGTGACGTGAGGTGGGGTTATTGTTCCACACCGTGTTGTGTTGGGGCAGAGTGAGGAGGGTGATGTGAGGTGGGGTTATTGTTCTACACTGTGTTGTGGTGGGGCAGAGTGAGGACGGTGATGTGAGGTGGGGTTGGTGTTCTACACTGGGTTGTGTTGGGGCAGAGTGAGGACGGTGATGTGAGGTGGGGTTGGTGTTCTACACTGTTGTGTTGGTTGTGGTGGGGCACGGTGATGTGAGGTGACGGGTTGTGTTCTACACTGGGGCAGAGTGAGGACGGTGATGTGAGGTGGGGTTGGTGTTCTACACTGGGTTGTGTTGGGGCAGAGTGAGGAGGGTGATGTGAGGTGGGGTTATTGTTCCACACTGGGTTGTGTTGGGGCACACACTGTGTTGTGTTGGGGCAGGAGGAGGGTGATGGGGGTGGGGTTATTGTTCCACACTGTGAGGTGAGGAGTTGTGAGGTGGGGTTATTGTTCACACTGGGTTGTGTTGGGGCAGAGTGAGGTGATGTGAGGTGGGGTTGGGGTGTTGTGTTGGGGCAGTGAGGAGGTGATGATGTGAGGTGGGGTTATTGTTCTACACTGGGTTGTGTTGGGGCAGAGTGAGGACGGTGATGTGAGGTGGGGTTATTGTTCCACACTGTGTTGTGTGTGTTGTGGGCAGGGGCAGATGTGAGGTGGGGTGATGTGTTGTGTTGGGGTGGGAGTTGATTGGGGTTATTGTTCCACACTGTGTTGTGTTGGGGCAGAGTGAGGAGGTGATGTGAGGTGGGGTTATTGTTCCACACTGTGTTGTGTTGGGGCAGTGATGTGAGGTGGGGTTATTGTTCCACACTGTGTTGTGTTGGGGCAGAGTGAGGACGGTGACGTGAGGTGGGGTTATTGTTCCACACTGTGTTGTGTTGGGGCAGAGTGAGGACACTGGGATGTGAGGTGGGGTTATTGTTCCACACTGTGTTGTGTTGGGGCGTGAGGTGGGGTTATTGTTCTACACTGTGTTGTGTTGGGGCAGAGTGAGGACGGTGATGTGAGGTGGGGTTGTTGTTCCACACTGGAGAGTGAGGAGGGTGATGTGAGGTGGGGTTATTGTTCCACACTGTTTGTGTTGGGGCAGAGTGAGGACGGTGATGTGAGGTGGGGTTACTGTGTTGTGTTGGGGCAGAGGACGGTGAGTGAGGGGGGTTATTGACACTGTTGTGTTGGGGCAGGTGGGAGGGTTGTTGTTTCCACACTGGGTTGTGTTGGGGCAGAGTGAGGAGGGTGATGTGAGGTGGGGTTGTGTTCCACACTGTGTTGTGTTGGGGCAGGGAGGACGGTGATGTGAGGTGGGGTTATTGTTCCACTGTGGGGCAGAGTGAGGATGGTGATGGGGTGGGGTTATTGTTCCACACTGTGTTGTGTTGGGGCAGAGTGAGGAGGGAGGGTGGGTGGGGTTGATTGTTCCACACTGGGTTGTGTTGGGGCAGAGGTTGTGTTGGGGGGTTGTGTTGGGGCAGAGTGAGGAGGGTGATGTGAGGTGGGGTTATTGTTCCACACTGGGTGTGTTGGGGCAGGGTTAGGTGGGGTTATTGTTCCACACTGGGTTGTGTTGGGGCAGTGAGGAGGGTGATGTGTGGGGTTATTGTTCTACACTGGGTTGTGTTGGGGCAGAGTGAGGAGGAGGGTGATGTGAGGTGGGGTTGTTGTTCCACACTGGGTTGTGTTGGGGAAGAGTGAGGAGGGTTATGTGAGGTGGGGTTGGTGTTCCACACTGGGTTGTGTTGGGGCAGAGTGAGGAGGGTGATGTGAGGTGGGGTTATGTTCCACACTGGGTTGTGTTGGGGCAGAGTGAGGAGGGTGATGTGAGGTGGGGTTATTGTTCTACACTGGGTTGTGTTGGGGCAGTGAGGAGGGTAATGTGAGGTGGGGTTATTGTTCTACACTGGGTTGTGTTGGGGCAGAGTGAGGAGGGTGATGGAGGGCCACACTGGGTTGTGTTGGGGCAGAGTGAGGAGGGTGATGTGAGGTGGGGTTGGTGTTTCACACTGTGTTGTGTTGGGGCAGAGTGAGGACGGTGATGGGAGGTGGGGTTGTTGTTCCACACTGGGTGTGTTAGGGCAGGTGAGGACGGTGATGTGAGGTGGGGTTGGTGTTCTACACTGGGTTGTGTTGGGGAAGAGTGAGGACGGTGATGTGAGGTGGGGTTAATGTTCCACACTGTGTTGTGTTGGGGCAGAGTGAGGGCGGTGATGTGGGGGGGCTGTGTTCCACACTGGGTTGTGTTGGGGCAGAGTGAGGAGGGTGATGTGAGGTGGGGTTATTGTTCCACACTGTGTTGTGTTGGGGCCGTGATGTGTTGGTTCCACACTGGCAGAGTGAGGACGGTGATGTGAGGTGGGGTTATTGTTCCACACTGTGTTGTGTTGGGGCAGAGTGAGGAGGGTGATGTGAGGTGGGGTTAATGTTCCACACTGTGAGAGTGAGGTTATTGTTCCACACGGTGTTGTGTTAGGGCAGAGTGAGGACGGTGATGGGAGGTGGGGTTTTGTTCCACACTGTGTTGTGTTGGGGCAGAGTGAGGACGGTGATGTGAGGTGGGGTTATTGTTCCACACTGTGTTGTGTTGGGGCAAAGTGAGGACGTGATGTGAGGTGGGGTTGTTGTTCCCACACTGGGTTGTGTTGGGGAAGAGTGAGGAGGGTGATGTGAGGTGGGGTTGGTGTTCCACACTGGGTTGTGTTGGGGAAGAGTGAGGAGGGTTATGTGAGGTGGGGTTTTGTGTTCCACACTGGGTTGTGTTGGGGGAAGAGTGAGGACGGTGATGTGAGGTGGGGTTTTGTTCCACACTGGTTGTGTTGGGGCAGAGTGAGGAGGGTGATGTGAGGTGGGTTGTGTTCCACACTGGGTTGTGTTGGGGCAGAGTGAGGAGGGTGATGTGGGTGGGGTTGTTGTTCCACACTGTGTTGTGTTGGGGCAGAGTGAGGAGGGTGATGTGAGGTGGGGTTGTTGTTCCACACTGGGTTGTGTTGGGGCAGAGTGAGGAGGGTGATGTGGGGTTGGTGTTCCACACTGTGTTGTGTTGGGGCAGAGTGAGGAGGGTGATGTGAGGTGGGGTTATTGTTCCACACTGTGTTGTGTTGGGGCAGAGTGAGGAGGGTGATGTGAGGTGGGGTTATTGTTCCACACTGTGTTGTGTTGGGGCAGAGTGAGGAGGGTGATGTGAGGTGGGGTTTTGTTCCACACTGTGTTGTGTTGGGGCAGAGTGAGGAGGGTGATGTGAGGTGGGGTTATTGTTCTACACTGTGTTGTGTTGGGGCAGGTGGGGTGATGTGAGGTGGGGTTATTGTTCCACACTGGGTTGTGTTGGGGCAGAGTGAGGAGGGTGATGTGAGGTGGGGTTATTGTTCCACACTGGGTTGTGTTGGGGCAGAGTGATGAGGTGGGGGGTTATTGTTCCACACTGTGTTGTGTTGGGGCAGAGTGAGGACGGTGATGTGAGGTGGGGTTATTGTTCCACACTGGGTTGTGTTGGGGCAGAGTGAGGAGGGTGATGTGAGGTGGGGTTGTTGTTCCACACTGGGTTGTGTTGGGGCAGAGTGAGGGGGTGATGTGAGGTGGGGTTATTGTTCCACACTGTGTTGTGTTGGGGCAGAGTGAGGAGGGTGATGTGAGGTGGGGTTATTGTTCCACACTGTGTTGTGTTGGGGCAGAGTGAGGACGGTGATGTGAGGGGGTTATTGTTCCACACTGTGTTGTGTTGGGGCAGAGTGAGGACGGTGATGTGAGGTGGGGTTATTGTTCCACACTGTGTTGTGTTGGGGCAGAGTGAGGGGGTGATGTGAGGTGGGGTTATTGTTCCACACTGTGTTGTGTTGGGGCAGAGTGAGGAGGGTGATGTGAGGTGGGGTTATTGTTCCACACTGTGTTGTGTTGGGGCAGAGTGAGGAGGTGATGTGAGGTGGGGTTATGTTCCACACTGGTTGTGTTGGGGCAGAGTGAGGACGGTGATGTGAGGTGGGGTTATTGTTCCACACTGTGTGTGTTGGGGCAGAGTGAGGAGGGTGATGTGAGGTGGGGTTATGGTGTTCCACACTGTGTTGTGTTGGGGCAGTGAGGAGGAGGTGGGGTTGTTGTTCCACACTGGGTTGTGTTGGGGCAGAGTGAGGAGGGTGATGTGGGGTTGGTGTTCCACACTGTGTTGTGTTGGGGCAGAGTGAGGAGGGTGATGTGAGGTGGGGTTATTGTTCCACACTGTGTTGTGTTGGGGCAGAGTGAGGAGGGTGATGTGAGGTGGGGTTATTGTTCCACACTGGGTTGTGTTGGGGCAGAGTGAGGAGGGTGATGTGAGGTGGGGTTATTGTTCTACACTGGGTTGTGTTGGGGCAGAGTGAGGAGGGTGATGTGAGGTGGGGTTATTGTTCTACACTGGGTTGTGTTGGGGCAGAGTGAGGAGGGTGATGAGAGGTGGGGTTGTTGTTCCACACTGGGTTGTGTTGGGGCAGAGTGAGGAGGTGATGTGAGGTGGGGGGTTATGTGAGGTGGGGAGGTGGGGTTCTGTTCCACACTGGGTTGTGTTGGGGCAGAGTGAGGAGGGTTGTGATGGGAGGTGGGGTTGTGTTCTGTGTTTGTGTTGGGGCACACTGGGTTGTGTTGGGGAAGAGTGAGGACGGTGATGTGAGGTGGGGTTATTGTTCCACACTGGGTTGTGTTGGGGCAGTGAGGAGGGTAATGTGAGGTGGGGTTATTGTTCCACACTGGGTTGTGTTGGGGCAGAGTGAGGAGGGTGATGTGAGGTGGGGTTAATGTTCCACACTGGGTTGTGTTGGGGCAGAGTGAGGAGGCTGATGTGAGGTGGGGTTGGTGTTCCACACTGTGTTGTGTTGGGGCAGAATGAGGACGGTGATGTGAGGTGGGGTTTTGTGTTCCACACTGTGTTGTGTTGGGGCAGAGTGAGGAGGGTGATGTGAGGTGGGGTTTGGTGTTCCACACTGTGTTGTGTTGGGGCAAAGTGAGGAGGGTGATGGGAGGTGGGGGTTTTGTTCCACACTGTGTTGTGTTGGGGCAGAGTGAGGAGGGTGATGTGAGGTGGGGTTATTGTTCCACACTGTGTTGTGTTGGGGCAGAGTGGTGATGGGAGGTGGGGTTGTGTTCCACACTGTGTTGTGTTGGAGCAGAGTGAGGAGGGTGATGTGAGGTGAGGTTATTGTTCCACACTGTGTTGTGTTTGGCAGAGTGAGGAGGTGATGGGAGGTGGGGTTGTGTTCCACACTGTGTTGTGTTGGAGCAGAGTTGATGAGATGTGGGGTTGTTGTTCCACACTGGGTTGTGTTGGGGCAGAGTGAGGAGGGTGATGAGAGGTGGGGTTGTTGTTCCACACTGGGTTGTGTTGGGGCAGAGTGAGGAGGGTGATGTGGGGTTGGTTTTCCACACTGTGTTGTGTTGGGGCAGAGTGAGGAGGGTGATGTGGGGTTATTGTTCCACACTGTGTTGTGTTGGGGCAGAGTGAGGAGGGTGATGTGGGGTTATTGTTCTCCACACTGGGTTTGTGTTGGGGCAGATGTGGAGGTGTTGTGTTGGGGCAGAGTGATGATGTGGGGTTATTGTTCCACACTGTGTTGTGTTGGGGCAGAGTGAGGAGGGTGATGTGAGGTGGGGTTATTGTTCCACACTGTGTTGTGTTGGGGCAGAGTGAGGAGGGTGATGTGAGGTGGGGTTATTGTTCCACACTGGGTTATGTTGGGGCAGAGTGAGGAGGGTGATGTGAGGTGGGGTTATTGTTCCACACTGGGTTATGTTGGGGCAGAATGAGGAGGGTGATGTGAGGTGGGGTAGGGGTGGTGGATACAGGGGCAGAGGGGAAAGTTGTAGGCTACTTGCCAATTGAGGCTAATTGGGTTTAAACGTGTAATTGTAGCATTGGAAGATAATCTATTACACATTGAACCACAGAGATGGGGGGGGGGTACATCCATCGGATGTAGTTATCACAATATACTAGCCATATCAAAGTTTCAAATGCTGGGCATAATATTGTGTATAATACGTACAATACGTTTTGTAGTGATTGCTATGTTGTTGATGTGAAGAATATTTGTTGGTCCGTGGTGTGTAATGACGAGCAACCAGACGTTGATGAGAGAAGTTGATGGGGGCTGTTTTGTTAGACTTCAGTGCGGCTTTTGACATTATTGATCATAGTCTGTTGCTGGAAAAACATATGTTTTATGGCTTTACACCGCCTGCTATATTATGGTTAAAGAGCTACTTGTCTAACAGACCACAGAGGGTGTTCTTTAATGGGAAGCCTCCAACAAATGGAAGCCGCCAACAAAATCCAGGGTGAATCAGGAATTCCTCAGGGCAGCTGTCTTGGCCCCTTACTTTTTTCAATCTTTACTAACGACATGCCACTGGCTTTGAGTAAAACCAGTGTGTCTATGTATGCAGATGACTCAACACTATACACGTCAGCTACCACAGCGACTGAAATGACAGCAACACTTAAAGAGTTGCAGTTAGTTTCAGAATGGGTTGCAAGGAATAAGTTAGTCCTAAATATTTCAAAAACTAAAAGCATTGGATTTGGGACAAATCATTCACTAAACCCTAAACCTCAACTAAATATTGTAATGAATAATGTGGAAATTGAGCAAGTTGAGAAGACTAAACTGCTTGAAATATCCCTGGATTATAAACTGTCATGGTCAAAACATATTGACAGTAGCTAGAATGGGGAGAACTTTGTCTATAATAAAGTGTTACTCTGCATTTCTAACAGCACTATAAACAAAGCAGGTCCTACAGGCCCTAGTTTTGTCACACCTGGATTACAGTTGTGTGGTCAGGTGACACAAAGAGGGACTTTGTAGGAATTGTAATTGTAATTGCCACAAATAGGGAATTGTAATTGGCTCAGAACAGGGCAGCACGGCTGGCCTTGGATGTACACAGAGAGCTAACATTGTCAATCTCTCCTGGCTCAAAGTGGAGGAGAGAATAACTTCATCACTGCGTGTATTTATGAGAGGTATTGACATGTTAATGCACCGAGCTGTCAATTTGAAATACTGGCACACAGCTCCGACACCCATGCATACCCCACAAGAAATGGCACCAGAGGTCACTTCACATTCCCTAAGTCCAGAACAGACTATGGGAGGCATACAGTACTACATAGTGCCATGACTACATGGAACTCTATTCCACATCAAGTAACTCATGCCAGCATTAAAATTAGATTTAAAAAACAGATCAAAATACACCTTATGGAACAGAATAAAATATGCACTATACACACATGTACACATGGATTTTGTGTTATAGATATGTGGTAGTAGAGTAGAGGCCTGAGGGCACATCCTTAATATGTTGTGAAATCTGTTATGAAGGTATTGTAATGTTTTTTAAATGTATAATTGTTGATTTTGCTGGATCCCAGGAAGAGTAGCTGCTGCCTTGGCAAAAACGCAACCTCAATATGCCGGTCGGTTTTATAATTTGTCTTAAATAAGAAATTGTGTTTTCATCGACCAATTTTATGAGGTTGACAAGAGTGCTTTTTACGGAAGTGTGCCATTAAATTGGTCTTGTATCCTGCCAGAAATGCATTAAAAAGTGAAAATCTTGAGAGAGTAAAGTGATTTTTTTTTCTCAGAATGTGCTCCTTGCTGTTTAAAAAAAATCTATTTAAAACTTTTAGGAATAACAGAGCAGTGATTGGAGCAGGGTAGGGGAACAAGGGGGCATGAATGCAGTTTTGTTTTGGCAGGGTTTGGCAGGGAATCCTGGCTCAGGAAGGCCACCAAAAATTCAGAGATTTCCATACCCAACTATAACATCTTCCGTCAAGATAGAACTGCCAAAGGGGGAGGAGTTGCAGTCTACTGCAGAGATAGCCTGCAAAGTAATGTCATACTTTCCAGGTCCATACCCAAACAGTTCGAACTACTAATTCTGAAAATTACTCTCTCCAGAAATAAGTCTCTCACTGTTGCCGCCTGCTACCGACCCCCCTCAGCTCCCAGCTGTGCCCTGGACACCATTTGTGAATTGATTTCCCCCCATCTAGCTTCAGAGTTTGTTCTGTTAGGTGACCTAAACTGGGATATGCTTAACACCCCGGCAGTCCTACAATCTAAGCTAGATGCCCTCAATCTCACACAAATCATCAAGGAACCCACCAGGTACAATCCTAACTCTGTAAGCACGGGCACCCTCATAGACGTCATCCTGACCAACTGGCCCTCCACCTCCGCTGTCTTCAACCAGGATCTCAGCGACCACTGCCTCATTGCCTGTATCCGCTACGGTGCCGCAGTCAAACGACCACCCCTCATCACTGTCAAACGCTCCCTAAAACACTTCTGTGAGCAGGCCTTTCTAATCGACCTGGCCCGGGTATCCTGGAAGGACATTGACCTCATCCCGTCAGTGGAGGATGCCTGGTCATTCTTTAAGAGTGACTTCCTCACCATTTTAGGTAAGCATGCTCCGTTCAAAAAATGCAGAACTAAGAACAGATACAGCCCTTGGTTCACTCCAGACCTGATTGCCCTCGACCAGCACAAAAACATCCTGTGGCGGACTGCAATAGCATCGAACAGTCCCCGCGATATGCAACTGTTCAGGGAAGTCAGGAACCAATACACGCAGTCAGTCAGGAAAGCTAAGGCCAGCTTCTTCAGGCAGAAGTTTGCATCCTGTAGCTCCAACTCCAAAAAGTTCTGGGACACTGTGAAGTCCATGGAGAACAAGAGCACCTCCTCCCAGCTGCCCACTGCACTGAGGCTAGGGAATACGGTCACCACCGACAAATCCATGATTATCGAAACCTTCAACATACATTTCTCAACGGCTGGCCATGCCTTCCGCCTGGCTACTCCTACTTCGGCCAACAGCTCCTCGCCCAAGCCTCTCCAGGTTCTCCTTTACCCAAATCCAGATAACAGATGTTCTGAAAGAGCTGCAAAACCTGGACCCGTATAAATCAGCTGGGCTTGACAATCTGGACCCTCTATTTCTGAAACTATCCGCCGCCATTGTCGCAACCCCTATTACCAGCCTGTTCAACCTCTCTTTCATATCGTCTGAGATCCCCAAGGATTGGAAAGCTGCTGCAGTCATCCCCCTCTTCAAAGGGGGAGACACCCTGGACCCAAACTGTTACAGACCTATATCCATTCTGCCCTGCCTATCTAAGGTCTTCGAAAGCCAAGTCAACAAACAGGTCACTGGCCATCTCGAATCCCACCGTATCTTCTCCGCTATGCAATCTGGTTTCCGAGCCGGTCACGGGTGCAACTTAGCCACACTCAAGGTACTAAACGACATCATAACCGCCATCGATAAAAGACAGTACTGTGCAGCCGTCTTCATCGACCTTGCCAAGGCTTTCGACTCTGTCAATCGCCAGATTCTTATCGGCAGACTCAGTCTCTGCCTTGCCTGGTTCACCAATTACTTTGCAGACAGAGTTCAGTGTGTCAAATCGGAGGGCATGCTGTCCGGTCCTCTGGCAGTCTCTATGGGGGTGCCACAGGGTTCAATTCTCGGGCCGACTCTTTTCTCTGTATATATCAATGATGTTGGTCTTGCTGCGGGCAATTCCCTGATCCACCTCTACGCAGACGACACCATTCTATATACTTCCAGCCCGTCATTGGACACTGTGCTATCTAACCTCCAAACGAGCTTCAATGCCATACAACACTCCTTCCGTGGCCTCCAACTGCTCTTAAACGCTAGTAAAACCAAATGCATGCTTTTCAACCGATCGCTGCCTGCACCCGCATGCCCGACTAGCATCACCACACTGGATGGTTCCGACCTTGAATATGTGGACACCTATAAGTACCTAGGTGTCTGGCTAGACTGCAAACTCTCCTTCCAGACCCATATCAAACATCTCCAATCGAAAATCAAATCAAGAGTCGGCTTTCTATTCCGCAACAAAGCCTCCTTCACTCATGCTGCCAAGCTTACCCTAGTAAAACTGACTATCCTACCGATCCTCGACTTCGGCGATGTCATCTACAAAATCGCTTCCAACACTCTACTCAGCAAACTGGATGCAGTTTATCACAGTGCCATCCGTTTTGTCACTAAAGCACCTTATACTACCCACCACTGTGACTTGTATGCTCTAGTCGGCTGGCCCTCGCTACATATTCGTCGCCAGACCCACTGGCTCCAGGTCATCTACAAGGCCATGCTAGGTAAAGCTCCGCCTTATCTCAGTTCACTGGTCACGATGGCAACACCCATCCGTAGCACGCGCTCCAGCAGGTGTATCTCACTGATCATCCCTAAAGCCAACACCTCATTCGGCC
Organism: Oncorhynchus keta; assembly: GCF_023373465.1. NCBI lineage: Eukaryota > Metazoa > Chordata > Actinopteri > Salmoniformes > Salmonidae > Oncorhynchus > Oncorhynchus keta. The sequence goes on from NC_068425.1 coordinate 230,218, forward strand.
GCCTTTCGTTCCAGTACTCTGCTGCCTGTGACTGGAACGAATCGCAAAAATCGCTGAAGTTGGAGACTTTTATCTCCCTCACCAACTACAAACATCAGCTATCTGAGCAGCTAACCGATCGCTGCAGCTGTACATAATCTATTGGTAAATAGCCCACCCATTTTCACCTACCTCATCCCCACAGTTTTTATTTATTTACTTTTCTGCTCTTTTGCACACCAATATCTCCACCTGTACATGATCATCTGATCATTTATCACTCCAGTGCTAATCTGCAATATTGTAATTATTCGCCTACCTCCTCATGCCTTTTGCACAAATTGTATATAGACTCCCCTTTTTTTCTACTGTGTTATTGACTTGTTAATTGTTTACTCCATGTGTAACTCTGTGTTGTCTGTTCACACTGCTATGCTTTATCTTGGCCAGGTCACAGTTGCAAATGAGAACTTGTTCTCAACTAGCCTACCTGGTTAAATAAAGGTGAAATAAAAATAAAATGAAAGGGTTGATTACACGGCCATTTCATGCTGCATCATCCTTTAGTGTTGTGTTTGGTGACATCTTTGCATAATGTACATTTGAAACAGTGTTTTTGGTAAAAGGACTATTGATTTAAACGTCTCATCCAAGATCCACACACAACACACAACGCATATACACACACACACTACTGTTTTCTTACTTTTCCAGCTTCTTATGAATTACTGTAAATACAAGTTAATCCACTTCAAACTTCTCTGTGTTTTTAGATTGATTTCTGCTTTTTGCTCTTCGTTTATTTTTGTGCCATCTTAAATTCACATATGAAAGACTTTTGAAATTGATGAGGAAGTCTACAGGAAAGGAGGGGGGAAGGAAAACTTCCCCCCACCACAAACCATCACACTGACACAGCCCACCCGACTTTCATGCTCACACACACACACACACACACACACACACACACACACACACACACACACACACACACACACACACACACACACACACACACACACACACACACACACACACACACACACACACACCTACACACATCCCTGCACCCTCTCTCCTCCAGTACTACACCAACACACAGGAGGATATACAAAGTGTCTGTCAGCGGGGTGGCCATTCAGACAGGAGGCCCTACAAAACCTCCACTTAGCCGAGTGCTGAGCCAGGACAAAGAGCCCAGGTCAGGGGTCGCTAGGCAAGTTCAGTCAGCAACCGGGTTTCTCATGCTTTTTCTCTCCTTCTTTCACCCTGGAACCCACCGACACACCCAACCCCCTCCCTTCTCCATCCCTCTCTCCCCCCTCCTTGCAGGTCTTCTGGGCCCATTGTCTGAACGGCCTCTTCCACTCTGTCATCCTTTTCTGGGTCCCCCTCCTAGCCTTCCAGCATGGTAAGCACCTCCCAGAGACTCTAACCCTAACCTGCCAGAGACTCATCTGTCTTTTAAGGGTGTGTCTCAAACGGCACCCTATTTGCTACAGTATATGGCAGGGTTCCCCAACTGGTAGCCCGTGGACCAAATGATTTTTAAATAAAAGAAGCAAATCAGCTCGAAGTGATTTTTGGGAAATCTGTTCCAAAGTATTCCCGGGCATAATAGAGAGACATACTACTGTAAGTGATCATATACAAATGTAAGCAAGGTTTGAAATGATTGTGTTTTAGTCGAATATTACATCTGTTTGGAATTATTGCAGTCAATTTGCAGTCTAGAAATTATTTGTAATTATGTTCTGGCCCCTAACCATCCTCTGAAGAAAATAATTGTCCCACAGCTGAATCTGTACTAAACAAAAATATAAATGCAACAATTTCAAAGATTTGACTGAGTTACAGTTCATAGAAGCATCATCATTCACGTCATTTCCGGTCACAACTTGCAGGCTTGTTTTCGAATTGCTGTGCGTTTTGTTGCCAACCTATTTTGCTACCTGACAACTTTACGGGTTTCACTTTTTAATTACCGTTCATATATTTATTTATTTTTTCCTCAACTTTTTCACTCCGGACGCTTTATCTGGACACGATTCGTCAGGACCTCCAACAGCCGAAGCTAAGTAGTAACATTAACATGATGCCTTCTAATTGCAGCCGCTGTGCTCGCCTTACGGCGAGGATAGCTGTACTGCAAGCCCAGCTTCAGACGCAATCGTTAGGCAAGGGTAATTTCAGTGTAGGAAAGGATGAAACAGCGTCTGTGCCACCAGTAAGTACAGATAGTAGTATAAATCCCCTGGCACAGTCCCCGCAGCCGGACAACTTTCTCACGGTTTCTGGAAGGAAATGCTGTAGGAACGCTCAACCGGTGTCGCTCAATCAGCCGACAGAAACTTTCAACCGGTTCTCCCCATTAAGCAGCGGGTCGGTGTCAGAGGCCGAGTCTTCTCTGGTCTCTACTCCTCCCGTTACGGGGTCTGAGACGCCGAAGCTTCTCACCATTAGCTCTGACAAATTGAAAACTCTAGTCATTGGCGACTCCATTACCCGCAGTATTAGACTTAAAGCGAATCATCCAGCGATCATACACTGTTTACCAGGGGCAGGGCTACCGACGTTAAGGCTAATCTGAAGATGGTGCTGGCTAAAGCTAAAACTGGCGAGTGTAGAGAGTATAGAGATATTGTTATCCACGTCGGCACCAACGATGTTAGGATGAAACAGTCAGAGATCACCAAGCGCAACATAGCTTCTGCGTGCATATCAGCTAGAAAGATGTGTCGGCATCGAGTAATTGTCTCTGGCCCCCTCCCAGTTAGGGGGAGTGATGAGCTCTACAGCAGAGTCTCACAACTCAATCGCTGGTTGAAAACTGTTTTCTGCCCCTCCCAAAAGATAGAATTTGTAGATAATTGGCCCTCTTTCTGGGACTCACCCACAAACAGGACCAAGCCTGACCTGCTGAGGAGTGACGGACTCCATCCTAGCTGGAGGGGTGCTCTCATCTTATCTGCCAACATAGACAGGGCTCTAACTCCTCTAGCTCCACAATGAAATAGGGTGCAGGCCAGGCAGCAGGCTATTAGCCAGCCTGCCAGCATAGTGGAGTCTGCCACTAGCATAGTCAGTGTAGTCAGCTCAGCTATCACCATTGAGACCGTGTCTGTGCCTCGACCTAGGTTGGGCAAAACTAAACATGGCGGTGTTCGCCTTAGCAATCTCACTAGGATAAAGACCACCTCCATTCCTGTCATTACTGAAAGAGATCATGATACCTCACATCTCAAAATAGGGCTACTTAATGTTAGATCCCTTACTTCAAAGGCAATTATAGTCAATGAACTAATCACTGATCATAATCTTGATGTGATTGGCCTGACTGAAACATGGCTTAAGCCTGATGAATTTACTGTGTTAAATGAGGCCTCACCTCCTGGCTACACTAGTGACCATATCCCCGTGCATCCCGCAAAGGCGGAGGTGTTGCTAACATTTACGATAGCAAATTTCAATTTACAAAAAAAAAAAATGACGTTTTCGTCTTTTGAGCTTCTAGTCATGAAATCTATGCAGCCTACTCAATCACTTTTTATAGCTACTGTTTACAGGCCTCCTGGGCCATATACAGCGTTTCTCACTGAGTTCCCTGAATTCCTATCAGACCTTGTAGTCATTGCAGATAATATTCTAATCTTTGGTGACTTTAATATTCACATGGAAAAGTCCACAGACCCACTCCAAAAGGCTTTTGGAGCCATCATCGACTCAGTGGGTTTTGTCCAACATGTCTCTGGACCCACTCACTGTCACAGTCATACGCTGGACCTAGTTTTGTCCCATGGAATAAATGTTGTGGATCTTAATGTTTTTCCTCATAATCCTGGACTATCGGACCACCATTTTATTACGTTTGCAATTGCAACAAATAATCTGCTCAGACCCCAACCAAGGAACATCAAAAGTTGTGCTATAAATTCACAGACAACACAGATTCCTTGATGCCCTTCCAGACTCCCTCTGCCTACCCAAGGACGCCAGAGGACAAAAATCCGTTAACCACCTAACTGAGGATCTCAATTTAACCTTGCGCAATACCCTAGATGCAGTTGCACCCCTAAAAACTAAAAAAATGTCTCATAAGAAACTAGCTCCCTGGTACACAGAAAATACCCGAGCTCTGAAGCAAGCTTCCAGAAAATTGGAACGGAAATGGCGCCACACCAAACTGGAAGTCTTCCGACTAGCTTGGAAGGACGGTACCGTGCAGTACCGAAGAGCCCTTACTGCTGCTCGATCGTCCTATTTTTCTAACTTAATTGAGGAAAATAAGAACAATCCGAAATTCCTTTTTGATACTGTGGCAAAGCTAACTAAAAAGCAGCATTCCCCAAGAGAGGATGACTTTCACTTTAGCAGTGATAAATTCATGAACTTCTTTGAGGAAAAGATTATGATTATCAGAAAGAAAATTACGGACTCCTCTTTAAACCTGCGTATTCCTCCAAACCTCAGTTGTCCTGAGTCTGCACAACTCTGCCAGGACCTAGGATCAAGAGAGACACTCAAGTGTTTTAGTACTATATCTCTTGACACAATGATGAAAATAATTATGGCCTCTAAACCTTCAAGCTGTATACTGGACCCTATTCCATCTAAACTACTGAAAGAGCTGCTTCCTGTGCTTGGCCCTCCTATGTTGAACATAATAAACGGCTCTCTATCCACTGGATGTGTACCAAACTCACTAAAAGTGGCAGTAATAAAGCCTCTCTTGAAAAAGCCAAACCTTGACCCAGAAAATATAAAAAACTATCGGCCTATATCCAAGCTTCCATTCCTCTCAAAGATTTTAGAGAAGGCTGTTGCGCAGCAACTCACTGCCTTCCTGAAGACAAACAATGTATACGAAATGCTTCAGTCTGGTTTTAGACCCCATCATAGCACTGAGACGGCACTTGTAAAGGTGGTAAATTACATTTTAATGGCATCGGACCGAGGCTCTGCATCTGTCCTCGTGCTCCTAGACCTTAGTGCTGCTTTTGATACCATCGATCACCACATTCTTTTGGAGAGATTGGAAACCCAAATTGGTCTACACGGACATGTTCTGGCCTGGTTTAGGTCTTATCTGTCGGAAAGATATCAGTTTGTCTCTGTGAATGGTTTGTCCTCTGACAAATCAACTGTAAATGTCGGTGTTCCTCAAGGTTCTGTTTTAGGACCACTATTGTTTTCACTATATATTTTACCTCTTGGGGATGTTATTCGAAAACATAATGTAAACTTTCACTGCTATGCGGATGACACACAGCTGTACATTTCAATGAAACATGGTGAAGCCCCAAAATTGGCCTCGCTAGAAGCATGTGTTTCAGACATAAGGAAGTGGATGGCTGCAAACTTTCTACTATTAAACTCGGACAAAACAGAGATGCTTGTTCTAGGTCCCAAGAAACAAAGAGATCTTCTGTTGAATCTGACAATTAATCTTAATGGTTGTACAGTCGTCTCAAATAAAACTGTGAAGGACCTCGGCGTTACTCTGGACCCTGATCTCTCTTTTGAAGAACATATCAAGACCATTTCGAGGACAGCTTTTTTCCATCTACGTAACATTGCAAAAATCAGAAACTTTCTGTCCAAAAATGATGCAGAAAAATTAATCCATGCTTTTGTCACTTCTAGGTTAGACTACTGCAATGCTCTATTTTCTGGCTACCCGGATAAAGCACTAAATAAACTTCATTTAGTGCTAAATACGGCTGCTAGAATCCTGACTAGAACCAAAAAATTTGATCATATTACTCCAGTGCTAGCCTCTCTACACTGGCTTCCTGTCAAAGCAAGGGCTGATTTCAAGGTTTTACTGCTAACCTACAAAGCATTACATGGGCTTGCTCCTACCTACCTCTCTGATTTGGTCCTGCCGTACATACCTACACATACGCTACGGTCACAAGACGCAGGCCTCCTAATTGTCCCTAGAATTTCTAAGCAAACAGCTGGAGGCAGGGCTTTCTCCTATAGAGCTCCATTTTTATGGAACGGTCTGCCTACCCATGTCAGAGACGCAAACTCGGTCTCAACCTTTAAGTCTTTACTGAAGACTCATCTCTTCAGTGGGTCATATGATTGAGTGTAGTCTGGCCCAGGAGTGGGAAGGTGAACGGAAAGGCTCTGGAGCAACGAACCGCCCTTGCTGTCTCTGCCTGGCCGGTTCCCCTCTTTCCACTGGGATTCTCTGCCTCTAACCCTGTTACGGGGGCTGAGTCACTGGCTTGCTGGGGCTCTCTCGTGCCGTCCCTGGGGGGGTCACCTGGGTGGGTTGATTCACTGTTGTGGTCGGCCTGTCTGGGTTGGCGCCCCCCCCCCCTTGGGTTGTACCGTGGCGGAGATCTTTGTGGGCTATACTCGGCCTTGTCTCAGGATGGTAAGTTGGTGGTTGAAGATATCCCTCTAGTGGTGTGGGGGCTGTGCTTTGGGAAAGTGGGTGGGGTTATATCCTTCCTGTTTGGCCCTGTCCGGGGGTGTCCTCGGATGGGGCCACAGTGTCTCCTGACCCCTCCTGTCTCAGCCTCCAGTATTTATGCTGCAGTAGTTTATGTGTCGGGGGGCTAGGGTCCGTTTGTTATATCTGGAGTACTTCTCCTGTCCTATTCGGTGTCCTGTGTGAATCTAAGTGTGCATTCTCTAATTCTCTCCTTCTCTCTTTCTTTCTCTCTCTCGGAGGACCTGAGCCCTAGGACCATGCCCCAGGACTACCTGACATGATGACTCCTTGCTGTCCCCAGTCCACCTGGCCATGCTGCTGCTCCAGTTTCAACTGGCCTGGGCCCTAGGACCATGTCCCAGGACTACCTGACATGATGACTCCTTGCTGTCCCCAGTCCACCTGGCCATGCTGCTGCTCCAGTTTCAACTGTTCTGCCTTACTATTATTCAACCATGCTGGTCATTTATGAACATTTGAACATCTTGGCCACGTTCTGTTATAATCTCCACCCGGCACAGCCAGAAGAGGACTGGCCACCCCACATATGCTCTCTCTAATTCTCTCTTTCTTTCTCTCTCTCGGAGGACCTGAGCCCTAGGACCGTGCCCCAGGACTACCTGACATGATTCCCCAGTCCACCTGACTGTGCTGCTGCTCCAGTTTCAACTGTTCTGCCTTATTATTATTCGACCATGCTGGTCATTTATGAACATTTGAACATCTTGGTCATGTTCTGTTATAATCTCTACCCGGCACAGCCAGAAGAGGACAGGCCACCCCACATAGCCCGGTTCCTCTCTAGGTTTCTTCCTAGGTTTTGGCCTTTCTAGGGAGTTTTTCCTAGCCACCGTGCTTTTACACCTGCATTGTTTGCTGTTTGGGGTTTTAGGCTGGGTTTCTGTACAGCACTTTGAGATATCAGCTGATGTACGAAGGGCTATATAAATAAATTTGATTTGATTTTGATTTAGAAGGAAATCAGTCAATTTAAACAAATTCATTAGACTCTAATATACACATTTCACATGATTGGGCAGGGGCACAGCCATGGGTGGGCTGGGAGGGCATAGCCACACCCACTTTGGAGCCTGGCCAAGCCAATCAGAAATAGTTTTTCACAACACAAAAGGGTTTTATTATACACAGAAAAACTCCTCAGCACCCCACCTCCCCCCCCAGACAATCCCGCAGGTGAAGAAGGCGGATGTGGAGGTCCTGGGCTGGCGTGGTTACAGGTGGTCTGCGGTGTGCTGTGTTGTGAGGCCGATTGGATGTACTGCCAAATTATTTAAACGACATTGGAGGCGGCTTATGGTAGAGAAATGAACGTAAAATTATCTGGCCACAGCTCTTATCTGGCCACATTTGTGCGTATGGAACATTTTTGGGATCTTTTATTTCAGCTCATGAATCATGGGACCAACACTTCACATGTTGCATTTATATTATTGTTCAGTATAGTTAATGATCCCTGGTATATGGTGTACTGCTTTTGACCAGGTAGTGTTCTATATTGAGAATAGGGTGCTGTTTGGGACTGAGGCAGGATTTCTAGTCTCTACAGGCTCTGGGTGGAGTGGGATCCAGTTAACACACATACCTTGTCTCGATTACTTTTCTTTTTACCCACTAGCCTCATGAATTATAAACATTGGCATGCTTGAACATAAACGTGCGTGCAGGCACACACACACACACACACACACACACACACACACACACACACACACACACACACACACACACACACACACACACACACACACACACACACACACACACACACACACACACACACACACACACACACACACACACTTGAACATACACACAGACACTTTTAAGTTACACTGTTCAGCTCACATGGAGAGAATGTGGATCTCTGAGTCTATGTAGTCTTGGCTGCTGGACCCAGAAGACCACACAGGCTTAAGCCTGCTCTCCAAACAAAGCACAGAGAGAAGCCCCTTCAGTCTGACTGACAGGTTGTCAGCAAGGCCTCAGCACACACATAGGCATGTGACTAGCAGGAAGCAAAGGGGAGCCAGACTCTCTCTCTCTCTCCCTCTCTCGTTCGTGTTCTCTCCCCCCTCTCTCTCTCTCTCTCTCTCTCTCTCTCTCTCTCTCTCTCTCTCTCTCTCTCTCTCTCTCTCTCTCTGCTCTAACACTCTCCCCAGGCACGCCCATGTGTTGAATTTTGAGGATATGTTTTATTTCCATGTACATTTTATTCACTTGGCAGACACTCAGAAATTAGGGAGTGTTAAAATATATACTTCCAGTACAATCAAGGAGCCACATTTTCTGAAACTGTTCAAAAGTTGACCCATTCCTTTACTGGTATTTGAGTAGTAGTTTTATTTTAAGCTTTTATTTGAATACTTGTCAAAGATTATTAGACTAATTCTATTTGTCAAAGATTATTAGACTAATTCTATTTGTCAAATATTATTAGACTAATTCTATTTGTTAAAGATTACTGGAGTATTTCTTGTTTTTGTTTTCAATAATAACCAAGGAAATTGGGTCATGTCAACCATAGTCCAGACTGCTTCCTGATTGCTCCATCAGGTTGCTCCATCAACCATATGCAATGGATATGCTTTGACACATACACACACACACACACACACACACACACACACACACACACACACACATACAGGACGGCAACTCAACAGTGCCGTTTTACTCCAGTGTCCAGTGTTACATCCCACTGCGTGCTCCAATAGGGCATTATGCTCGCCTGTACATAATGTACTCACAGTCTGCACTCTTTTCTGTTTATAGTACACTGCTTTTGACCAGGGCCCAAAGGGCTCTGGTCAAAAGTAGTGCACTGTATAGGGAATAGGGTGCCATTGTGATGCAGTCACATTCAATGCCCTGGTTTGTTATTTGGGTTGTTTACTCCATAGCGGAGATTTCACATAATTTTCCCCTGGTCTAATTGAACTCTGTTTCTTAAAAACACGGCCGTGAAGAGGGACATGACCACACATCTAAAGGCTTTTCATGTTGATCCTTTTCACAGATACAGTCTTCGGAAACGGAAAGACCCCGGACTATCTCCTCTTAGGCAACATGGTTTATACAGTAAGTACGCATCTGAAATGGCATCTTTTTCCCTTTAAACAGTGCATTCAGAAAGTATTCAGGCTCTTTGACTTTTTCCACATTTTGTTACGATACAGCCTTATTTTAAAATTGATTAAAACAACTTTTCCCCCTCATCAATCTACACATAATACCCAATAATGACAAAGAAAATTCCAATTTTTTTTAAAGGAAAATAATATCACATTCAGACATTTTACTCAATACTTTGTTGAAGCACCTTTGGCAGTGATTACAGCCTCGTCTTCTTGGGTATGACTCTACAAGCTTTTGTATTTGCAGAGTTTCTCCCATTCTTCTCTGTAGATCCTATCCAGCTCTGTCAGATTGGATGGGGAGCGTCGCTGCACGGCTATTTTCAGGTCTCTCCAGAGATGGCCGATCGGGTTCAAGTACCGAAGCCACTCCTGCATTGTCTTGGCTGTGTGCTTAGGGTCGTTGTCCTGTTGGAAGGTGAACCTTCACCCCAGTCTGAGGTCCTGAGCATTCTGGAGCAGGTTTTCATCAAGGATCTCTCTGTACTTTGCTCTGTTCATCTGTCCCTTGATCCTGACTAGGGTTACACATTTTGGGAAATATTCAGAGGTGGAAACTGTCCATGGGAATTAACGGGAATATATGGGAATTAATGGAAATATATGCAAATTAATATTAATACCCTTTAAATGTAGATGTTTTTTTGCATTGGACATATTTGCCAATCATATGGAGACAGAAACATAAACCTTTTACCATACCTTATAAGTAGACATAACTGCAAATTATTAAATCCATCCAATGGAAATTTAAAAAAATATTTGGTTATGAATTGAGCTTTAATTAAATGAGTTGACTCTTCACATGGTATGATTTCCCTGAACATCAGAAGAAAGGTAATATCGAATGATCCCCAATGATCCATTGCATAAAATGATAGTCTGGAAACTAAAGCATTGGTTGTCTTCCTCTCAGGATTCCATGTCTTCTCCCTGGACCTCCTCAATGTCCACCTTTGAACATCAGACTCTGAGGCCTCATCTTCACTGTCACTTTCCAACCTTGTTGAGGATGGCTCGTTGTCAGGCTCAAAGAGCCTCAAATTTGCCCAATTGGCCACCAATCTTTCAATCCTGTATTGGTCAGCCTGTTGCGTGCTTTGGTGTGTGTGTGTTGTTCCCAAACAAGGACCAGTTGCCCTCTGAGGCTGCTGATGTTGGTGGGATTTAGAGGATGATGGCGGCAACAGGGGAAAGAGCCTCAGATCCACAAAGTCCCTTCCACCAGGTGGCTGATGAGAAATGTTGGCACGATTGCCATATTGCATCTCATTCCCAAAGCCCTTGCTTGGAAGTGTACTTCGCCAGACTGCCAAGAACCTTGCCCTCATCCAGGCCAAGGTGGCGAGACACAGTAGTGATGACACCATAGGCCTTGTTGATGTCTGCACCAAACAGGATGCTCTTGCCAGCATACTTGGGGTTCAACTTGTACGCTGCGGCGTGTATGGGCTTCAGGCAGAAGTCTTGACGCTTTTTGATGTATTTCAGAACTGCAGTTTCCTCTGCTTGGAGCAACAGTGAAGTGGGCATGGCAGTACTGATTTCTTCTCTTACATCTGCAAGCAGAGTCTGAACATCAGACAGGATGGCATTGTCTCCCTCAATCCGTGCAATGGCTACTGCTATATGTTTCAGGAGTTTCAGGCTGCTTACCACTCTCTCCCAAAATACATACTCCAAGAGGATCTTCTTGATGGGGCTGTCCATATCGGCAGACTGTGATATGGCCATTTCTTGGAGAGACTCCTTCCCCTCCACGAGACTGTCAAACATGATGACAACACCACAACGGGTGTTGCTGGGCAGCTTCAATGTGGTGCTCTTATTCTTCTCACTTTGCTTGGTGAGGTAGGTTGCTGCTATAACTTGATGACCCTTCAGATAGCTAACCAGTTCCTTGGCTCTCTTGTAGAGTGTATCCATTGTTTTCAGTGCCATGATGTCCTTGAGGAGCAGATTCAATGCATGAGCAGCACAGCCAATGGGTATGATGTGAAGGTAGGACTCCCCCACTTTAGACCATGCAGCCTTCATGTTCGCAGCATTGTCTGTCATCAGTGGGGTGGAGATGGTGTAGTTAATTATTCCTTGCCCATGAACATTTGACCACCCATCAGAGATGATCGCAATACAGTCTGCTTTCTCTATGACTTGCTTGACCCTCACTTTAACTCTGTTGAACTCTGCATCCAGCAAATGAGTAGATACATCATGTCTGGTTGGAGGGGTGCATGCTGGGTGAAGAACATGCATAAATCTCTTCCAATACACATTGCCTATGAGCATCAGAGGTGAACCAGTTGCATACACAGTTCGAGCAAGACATTCATCAGCATTTCTCTGACTACGTTCCTCCATTGAGTCAAAAAACTTCTGATTCCAGTAGGACCATAACCTGTTGCTATTGATAAGGTATCTGATTCATCATTTTCACCTCGAAACGAAGTAGAGGGACTTTTGTCAGAGGTTGCTAGTTGTGAACGCTGAGGAAACTTTATGCACTTGGCCAGATGATTCTGCATATTTGTTGCATTCTTCACATATGATTTGGCAGAGTATTTGCAAATGTACACAGCTTTTCCTTCTATATTTGTTGCAGTGAAATGCCTCCACCTGTCCCTGTAAAGATTCGGGGGAAAATAATGTTTTAAAAAATCAAATACAATTCCATGTACAGATAAATAGTTAAGCAATTAAACAACTCATTTGTAAGATACATGTTTTAAAATGAAACATGTATGGAAACAGGTGAATTAACACTCAGTTAGCAGGCTCAAGCAAGCTAAAACCCACATGGTAGCAAAAACTAACTAGCAGAAATTGTTAACAAGTAAGAAATGATTTAAACACACTTTGCTGTTGGCTACTATTTACTAGTTAGCAAAGAATCATATAAAATACTTTCACTCCACCCAGTATTTTAATCAAAACTTACCAGAAAGCGTATAGTCCTTGGCTCAGACAGTGCAGTAGTGTGGGCTCAGTAGCATCTCATTAGTGTGCCAGATCTTGAGAATCAGCTGTACATGTGATGGAAGTGTGCACTGCACATGTGATGGAAGAATGCACTGTGCACGCAGAGGGTTGCAATTCCATTCAATTGGGGATAGTTTAACCAAAATATGCCACAAGACCTAGAATGCCTTGTGTATCCCACAAAAAAGGTTTGCTGTTATAAGCTAACTTTTTTTGATAAATTTAAGAAACTTTCCAGGGCTTAATGTCCCATGGAAAATGCCGGATATTTACCGTAAAGTTTCCGATCCTTTGCAACCCTAATCCTGACTAGTATCCCAGACCCTGCCTCTGAAAAACATTCCCACAGCATGATGCTACCAACACCATGCTTCACCGTAGGGGTGGTGCCAAGTTTCCTCCAGACGTGATGTTTGGCATTCAGGCCAAAGAGATAAATATTGGTTTCATCAGACCAGAGAGTCTTGTTTCTCATGGTCTGAGAGAGTCCTTTGGGTGCCTTTTTGCGATCTCCAAGCGAGCTGTCATGTTCCTTTTACTGAGGATTCCGGCTTCCGTCTGGCTGCTCTACCATAATGGCCTGATGGGTTGAGTGCTGAAGAGATGCTTGTCCTTCTGGAAGTCTCGCCCATCTCCACAGAGGAACTCTGGAGCTCTGTCAGAGTGACCATCTGGTTCTTGGTCACCTCCCTGACCAATGCCCTTCTTCCACGATTGCTCAGTTTGGCCGGGCGGCCAGCTCTAGGAAGAGTCTTGGTGGCTCCAAACTTCCATTTAAGAACCTTGTGTTAGCCTCAGCGTCTTGCTGTGAGACTATTTATCAGTTTGTTTTGGTTTCTTTATTTGCTGAACGAAGCGTCATTACTGTGTATAAGTAAAATAATATATATACATATAATCTAGTTCTAAGACTTAGAATACATCTTCAGTTACACATATAAAATGCAATCTGTCAGTGCTTTCCGTGTCGAACTCCTGGTGACTTTGATTTGAACGTATTCTCAATGGCAGGGAAGATGTTGGTTTAGCATTTGACTTTGTGCTTTTCTGTTTCCGAGTTTGTGGTCATCACCATGTGCCTCAAAGCTGGCCTGGAGACCTCGTCTTGGACTATGGTAGGCTCTCTCCTCTTACTACAATATCTCGTCTATCCATCATCGTTCTCATACCACAGACACCTATAACAATAGGAACAAAAGAAGATCTTAAAAGGTCCATAAGGATATGTTCCATCCATCTGTTTGCCACCATTCACATTACATAGGCCTTACACCAGATCGACTAGCAGAATAACTTAGTCATTGTGTAATTACTCTGTATGCCTCACCCTCACCTCCCACACTGTGTTTATATATGTAGACAAAATGATGTAACATGCTCTGTCTCCTCCAGTTCAGTCACATTGCCATCTGGGGCAGCATCAGCCTGTGGGTGGTGTTCTTCGGTATCTACTCCTCTCTGTGGCCACTCATCTCTCTGGCTCCGGACATGTCTGGCGAGGTAAATACTCAACTGAAACTCCACCCTCCTTTAAACCCAGCAAAACATGTCTGATAACCTCTGCATTTACAGAACATTAGTAAGGGCTCCATTGGAAAATGAACAAACGTTGTAGAAATGTTCACTGTTTTCTGGGCATGCCCCCAGCGGTGATAAACCCTTCTATGTGATCACATCATTCATAACTCAACGTAATGAACAGTATCTCCTATCTCATTGCTGTTACTGACTGTGGTTGGTAGGAAGGTTTCAATGTGTCTACTCCGTAACCCAACTGTGTTTTTGAACTGAGGGCCCCAGTATAAGGGCACAAGGCGAGAGCCATATGCAGACACAGGAGGCAGATGGTTGAGCTCCGCTATTTATTATTACACAAGGGGTAGGCAAAAGGAAGGTCGGGTACAGGCAAGAGGTTAACCAGCTCTATCTGCCCCTGTCCGTCACTCTTGCTCTTTGTTTCGATCTCTATTGATCTCACTCTCTCTTTGCCCTCTCCTCTTTCTTTCCCGTCTCTCTCTCTCTCTCTCTCTCTCTCTCTCTCTCTCTCGCTCTCTCTCTCTCTCTCTCTCTCTCTTTGCTTGAAATGCCTGTCAGTGTCAGTGAGTTGACTGTAAAATAGTATTCAACATAAAAGGTTTTTCCAGAGGTTGATTATGTGAAGTGACCTCTCCGTCTCCTTGGGCTCTGGTCAAAAGTAGTTCACTATGTAGGGAGTATGGTGCCATTTGGGATGCACAATTTCACTCCCTTCCTCTTTACTCACATGTTTTTTTTGGATGGAGTTATTTATATTTAAGTGCACCTGTAGAGTCTCCAGCCCAGGCCGCTCATCAGGACTCACTTGCTTTGAAGCACAAGAATGCCCCTTCAGAATGGCACTGAGATGCCAGCTCCACCTACTGTATCGCTAGATAACCCAACCTCTCTCCACTCACATGCCAGCTCAATACAGCCAAGACCACGCTAGGACCCACAGAACAGAGACGATCCGTAGTGTGTGTGTTTTGAGTGTGTGTTTTGATTGTATGTGTTTGGGTGCGCGCCAGTGCGATGTGTGTTCATGCGTGCGAGTATATCTACGCTTACTTGTGTGAGTGTGCTGTCACCAGTGCCCCTGTGATTGAAGGAGCAGGGCCGCAGATGACAGTTTTCCTCACTATTTCTCCGCTCTGCCATATCTTTCCAAAACCACCAGGAACCCCTAGAAACTCCAGGGGGTGGATTGAAATATCAGGCTCCCAGCTCCCCATGGTTTGATAGAAACCCACAAGGTTCCTCACTATTAAACCTGTGAAAGACTCTATGATGGAATTAGAGAGGCTCTTCAGCATTGCTGTTGAGTTGACTTTGTACCCCTACACTGTTTTCGCACTGTCTCGGTGTTTTCGGAATACTTAAGGTGTCGTAAGTTAGCCCCCTCTGTGATTAAAACCACACACACACGGATCCATTAGGAGCCCAGAACCAACGATTTATGGAAGACTGAAGCGGCGGTGTAAGGCACAGGCTAGTCCATGGTGTGAGACTTTGCATTGTGTGTGTTATTTGAATTATGCATTATAATTCAAATGGATATGGGCGTACTTCTCGTGATCTAATACATGTCAAACTGACACTTTTGTCTGTCTGCTAATTTATCTCTCTCACCATTCTAATAATTATTGAGTTGCGTTGTAAATCACCATTGTACAGTTGCACCTGGATGACTTCTGTTGGGCTATACCTGTTTTTGTTAGCATTCTTTCCCTCTGTTTTTTTTCGGGATATCTCAGGGCTATTGTGAGGCGACACACAGAGCGTAAAAAGATGGACCCAACTGAGCAAGTCGAGTTTTATGTTTTCCATAGTTAAAGCTTAGTGGGGTGGGGGTGTTAAGGGATTGTGAACTCGTCATTTGCTTTTGCGTTGCAATGACGTTGTGGGGGTCATTTGCAGAGTTGTGGGCCGCATCTGATCAAGGCTCCTCTCACACACTCGTGCTCTCTTTCTTTCTCCTTCTCTTGCTTTTACTCACTTCTCCCTCTTTCTTGATCCCACTCTCTCTCTTTCTCCTTCCAGGGCATTAATTGAGCCGCCTCCATCTCTTTTCTCTCCCATCAAATCCTCAGGCACTGGCTTTTTCTTTCTGTGGCTGTGTTCACAGCCTGTCCAACAACACACTAACCCTAAGGATTTTGTTTGGCGAGGTAGCATGGAGCTGGTCACCAAGGGATTGGGGGTCATTTTTGGCCACAAACAAACACATCCAGCCTCAATTTGCAGTAGGATACAACTCTGAATCCTCAAATCACCCAATAGCCCTTCCCCTAGCTCCCTAGCGCTATAGCAGACCGGTCTACCCCTATGTTCTAACGTCCATCCAGATTGTAGTGTGGTCCGGTAGAGCCAGTAGAATTTGGCCAAAGGGACATGGATGAAGGTAGACCAAATCACTCACTGGGACTGGATTTGACTTAAATAACCCTAATTTCACCGGGCCCAATAAAAAAGAGACGCACAAAGAGAGACTGCGCCCAGGCTCCTAGTGTCTGAATATTAGCATCCAGAGGCTTTGGCTTTGGCAACAACCAGGCTCATACCGAGAAAAGGGCAGAGACTCAAATTTGACACCCTTTACAGATATGACAGAACGAGACATGGTAAGAGTGAGGTGTGTGTGAGTGTGGAAAGTTGACTTTTCTTTATCTATGCTTTCAAAAGTCGAAAGGTCCAGGAACAGGGTGAAAGCCAAGGGCTTGATTGTCCACCCTTCATATTTACCATCACAATGGCAGGCATTAACATTCTTGGAGTCCCACAATCACTGTGGCCTGTCAGGCATGGTCAGCCAACTGCCACTGCTGTGAGACCCCCTGACCAATGCATCCAGGCATAGTAATCACACGCCTCTACTCTGAGCCGATTGGATCAGTCTGTTCCTTTACCATCGCATGGAGGATGGCTTTGAAAAATATATTTTCTTAGACTAAGACACAGTTTGAAGAATGTCAAATATGACAAACAACTGTATTGGCGTGCCCATATCATATTCAGAGTGAAACAACAGTCTCATTTGTATATATAAGTACATTCCAAATTTGTACAGCAAACAAATTACACCTCTATACGATGTAGAAAACTGAGCTCTGCAACAGCAACAAAAGCTTACTCGTCTGCTCCAAACAAGATCTTAGGCCGTGTTGAGTGGCAGACTGAATGCTCTTTCACCTATGGCTATGAACGTTTCTAACTTGTTAGTGATAGACTGTGTGTGTATGCATGTGTTTGAGTGTGTGTGTCTGCGTCTGCGTCTCCAGTGGCTGTGAGAGGTTGGCGGCCTGTCAAAACACTGCGGACACCACTGTCTGCCTGCCCAGATGAGTTTATTAGTTTGTCCTAAAAATACAATCACACCCCTCTGCACTCCAGCTCCCATAGGCCTCCTGGAATGAGCCATTGCTGGCATCTACCAAACATTGCTGGCTCGGCCAGGATTTAGTGTATCTGTCATCCAAATCTTTAACAGGTAAACGTTTATTAAGATTAAGTTAAATTAAGTTTTGAATTTACAGATTAGCAAAGTAGTCAGACCTTCGATGCAGTTAATTTGGAACAGCATTTTTCAGAAGTTTGTTTAAATTAGAAGCTGGTTTATTTTTCATGCTCGTTGACTTCATTTAATCTATTTAACGTGCTGAGCCTATAAGCGCAGTTTATTTTCAAAATACTTTCAAGACAGTTTAAATGCGGCTATTAAAATGTGTGATACACTGGATGATAACGAAAATACTTACAGTGATGGTACGAAGAAAAAAAAGTATAGGTTTCTATCCGGGACTTCCTAACTTCAAACTTGACGTGAAAATGTTATTTTCCCTCAACTTATGTATTTTGGTCATTGCCGGGCAACATAGATAAAACTCCATTCATTCCAATACCATTTCAAACATTAGGAAAATGCCATTTTGATGTCCAGTTATTTGGGATTTCCTCTTTCCCAGATGTTTTGTCAGACATTGAAGTCCATTTCGCTGGTAATAGCTATTTTGGGAACACCTGAACGCTTTGATATCTTTCACACTGATGTGAGTGTGCGTGTGCCCTAATGCGCCGTCCCAGGGTCCAGCTTGTTTCGTATTACAGGATGACCATTGTCTTGTAAGGCCCAAATTAGTGATGCGAGGGGACGTGTGTTTTGCTCGTTAACATGTAATGACAGATAGTTTCATTGCAGCCGGTCCAAAGCAAACACAGCCCTGCGGAGACGACTGTATGGGACGGCCCACGGCAAGAGTATCCCTCCCTGCCTCCCCCTGACTTGCCAGACCAAATGGAACCTCCCGAGTCCTGGAGTTCCTTCTGGGCCAATGCGCTTTCGTCTAAACAGCAGACTGTTGTCTTGATGATCTGTGTGTTTTTGATGACCAGGGAGAAGATGCTGTCTCCTAAGATGTCAGAGTTACGATATCTGGAGAGATGTAAAGGCCTACATCAGAGGTGGATGAAGAAGAGTTGCCTCCAAGCTTGCGTTTTCCCAATGTATATCATATCAGTCTCAATGCACTCTTAGTGTTGCATCCTAAACGGCACCCTTTTCCCTATATAGTGCAATGCACTACTTGTGATCAGAGCTCTATAGGGCTCTGGTCAAAAGTAGTGCACTAAATAGAGAATATGGTTCCATTTGGGCCTTGGTTATCTCATGTATCTCATCTGTGGATTTATCTTGGCACTCTGTAGACAATGAGAGCATTTAGAATATACTGCACACAAAAACATTGGGACAGTGTTTATTATTTGAAGGTTATATAGCATAACAAATAGCTCTTTCTCTCTGTTGGCTGTCCTTACTACTACAAGTCAACGAGCATGAAGGGAAATGTTTCCAATGATACACACACACAGCTGTAGTTGACCTCCATCCTTTTATAGGTCAATAGATGGAAGGACTACCTTTAGAACTTCATCAGTGGACATCAGTGGACTTTGATGTGTGGCTGCTCTGCCCTTCTCATGTTTCTCTCGAAAATGTGATGACAAGGCTGAATAAGTGTGTCCTACTGTATTTCCTCCCCTCTGGCTAGAAGTTGGCACAGATCTAGGATTAGCTACTTGCTTACCTTAATCATTGGCGGGTTGAACGCAAAACTGACCTTTAACTGACCTTTATCTTTGTCTGAGGTCAGCTACAGTACATCCTACTCCATCCCCCTCTCCACTGGTATGGTGTGCGTCTAATGCCTCTTCCTAGTCAGACATGGAGCTTTACCCAGTCAATCAATCAATAACATTTTTTTTATACGGCCCTTTTTACATCAGTAGATGTCACAAAGTGCTTATACAGAAACCCAGCCTAAAACCCCAAAGTGCAAGTAATGCCGATGTAGAAGCACGGTGGCTAGGAAAAAACTCTCTAGACAGGCAGGAACCGAGGAAGAAACCTAGAGAGGAACCAGGGGTGGCCAGTCCTCTTATGGCTGTGCCGGGTGGAGATTGTAAGAGTACACGGCCATTAAGGCCAGATTGTTCTTCAAGATGCTCATAGACGACCAGCAGGGTTAAATAATAATCACAGTGGTTGCAGAGGGTGCAACAGGTCAGCACCTGAGGAGTAAAAGCTTCCAATTGGCTCATTCTTCTCCCCTGTAACTGTTCCCCAGGTCATTGCGGTAAATGAGAATGTGTTCTCAGTCAACTTACCTGATAAAATAAGGGTCAAATAAAAAATGTCAGTTGGCTTTTTGAGACAGTGGGTGCTGTACCCAAGGTTCTTCACTGATAGGGAATACTTGGAATAAGGGGTTTGGACATACTTCCCATTTGTGTCATTTGGAATGACCCCATTAAAGAGTGTAAAGGATACGACAGTACTGACTAGCATAGTAAAGGACACTACAGTACTAACTAGCATAGTAAAGGACACTACAGGACTAACAAGCATAGTAGAGGACACTACAGTACTAACGAGCATAGTAAAGGACACTACAGTACTAACTAGCATAGTAAAGGACACTACAGTACTAACTAGCATAGTAAAGGACACTGCAGGACTAACTAGCATAGTAAAGGACACTACAGTACTAACTAGCATAGTAAAGGACACTACAGGACTAACTAGCATAGTAAAGGACACTACAGTACTAACTAGCATAGTAAAGGGCACTACAGTACTAACTAGCATAGTAAAGGACACTACAGTACTAACTAGCATAGTAAAGGACACTACAGTACTAACTAGCATAGTAAAGGACACTACAGTACTCACTAGCATAGTAAAGGACACTATAGTACTAACTAGCATAGTAAAGGACACTACAGTACTAACTAGCATAGTAAAGGACACTACAGAACTAACTAGCATAGTAAAGGACACTACAGAACTAACTAGCATAGTAAAGGACACTACAGTACTAACTAGCATAGTAAAGGACACTACAGTACTAACTAGCATAGTAAAGGACACTACAGTACTAACTAGCATAGTAAAGGAAACTACAGTACTAACTAGCATAGTAAAGGACACTACAGGACTAACTAGCATAGTAAAGGACACTACAGTACTAACGAGCATAGTAAAGGACACTACAGTACTAACTAGCATAGTAAAGGACACTACAGGACTAACGAGCATAGTAAAGGACACTACAGTACTAACGAGCATAGTAAAGGACACTACAGTACTAACTAGCATAGTAAAGGACACTACAGTACTAACTAGCATAGTAAAGGACACTACAGGACTAACTAGCATAGTAAAGGACACTACAGTACTAACTAGCATAGTAAAGGACACTACAGTACTAACTAGCATAGTAAAGGACACTGCAGGACTAACTAGCATAGTAAAGGACACTACAGTACTAACTAGCATAGTAAAGGACACTACAGGACTAACTAGCATAGTAAAGGACACTACAGTACTAACTAGCATAGTAAAGGACACTACAGTACTAACTAGCATAGTAAAGGACACTACAGTACTAACTAGCATAGTAAAGGACACTACAGTACTAACTAGCATAGTAAAGGACACTACAGTACTCACTAGCATAGTAAAGGACACTATAGTACTAACTAGCATAGTAAAGGACACTACAGTACTAACTAGCATAGTAAAGGACACTACAGTACTAACTAGCATAGTAAAGGACACTACAGTACTAACTAGCATAGTAAAGGACACTACAGTACTAACTAGCATAGTAAAGGACACTACAGTACTAACTAGCATAGTAAAGGACACTACAGTACTAACGAGCATAGTAAAGGACACTACAGTACCAACTAGCATAGTAAAGGACACTACAGTACTAACTAGCATAGTAAAGGACACTACAGTACTAACTAGCATAGTAAAGGACACCACAGTAACTAACTGCACAAAGCTACTTCCTCAGCCCTAGGTGGGTTCTAAGGATCACAGTTGAAACTAAAACAACATGAGTGTAATTTAGTCACAGTGGATTACCAACTATGGTCAAATTAGGTTGACCCATCATTTTATTGTTTAGAAATGCCATTTTATGCCATAGAAATGCCTAAAGCAAGCTGACCCTCTTATTTTCTGCTGAGGACCTCCTTTACTGCTTCACAAACTATTTTGTTTGCAATGACCCAAGGAATGTGTTCCTGTTGTTCTGTGTGTGTGTACATGTGTGTCTCAGGCTGACATGATGTTCAGTTCGGGAGTCTTCTGGATGGGCCTGGTCTTTATCCCTGTCACCTCCCTGGTCTTTGACATGGCCTACAAAGTGTGAGATCCCCTCCATGCACCTCCATGTCCTGCTTTAGGACACTTTTCTAGGGAATCTTCTTAGATCACAAATAGATCACATGCACTCAAGACATTTACAGTTGAAGTCGGAAATGTACATACACTTAGGTTGTAGTCATTAAAACTCATTTTTCAACCACTACATAAATTTCTTGTTAACAAACTATAGTGTTGGCAAGTCAATTAGGACATATACAGTGGGGCAAAAAAGTATTTAGTCAGCCATCAATTGTGCAAGTTCTCCCACTTAAAAAGATGAGAGAGGCCTGTAATTTGCATCATAGGTACAGTTCAACTATAACAGACAAAATGAGGGGAAAAAATCCAGAAACTCACATTGTAGGATTTTTTATTATTTTTTTGGCAAATTATGGTGGAAAATAAGTATTTGGTCAAAACAAAAGTTTATCTCAATACTTTGTTATATACCCTTTGTTGGCAATGACAGAGGTCAAACGTTTTCTGTAAGTCTTCACAAGGTTTTCACACACTGTTGCTGGTTTTTGGCCCATTCCTCCATGCAGATCTCCTCTAGAGCAGTGATGTTTTGGGGCTGTTGCTGGGCAACACGGACTTTCAACTCCCTCCAAAGATTTTCTATGGGGTTGAGATCTGGAGACTGGCTAGGCCACTCCAGGACCTTGAAATGCTTCTTACGAAGCCACTCCTTCATGCCCAGGCGGTGTGTTTGGGATCATTGTCATGCTAAAAGACCCAGCCACGTTTCATCTTCAATGCCCTTGCTGATGGAAGGAGGTTTTCACTCAAAATCTCCCGATACATGGCCCCATTCATTCTTTCCTTTACACGGATCAGTCGTCCCTTTGCAGAAAAACAGCCCCAAAGCATGATGTTTCCACCCCCATGCTTCACAGTAGGTATGGTCGTCCTGGTCCCTTTGCAGAAAAACAGCCCCAAAGCATGATTTTTCCACCCCCATGCAACTCAGCATTCTTTGTCCTCTAAACACGACCAGTTTAGTTTTTACCAAAAAGTTATATTTTGGTTTCATCTGACCATATGACATTCTCCCAATCTTCTTCTGGATCATCCAAATGCTCTCTAGCAAACTTCAGATGGGCCTGGACATGTACTGGCTTAAGCAGGGGGACACATCTGGCACTGCAGGTTTGAGTCCCTGTGTCCCGTAGTATGTTACTGATGGTAGGCTTTGTTACTTTGGTCCCAGCTCTCTGCAGGTCATTCACTAGGTTCCCCCTCCCCACCGTGTGGTTCTGGGATTTTTGCTCACCGTTCTTGTGATCATTTTGACCCCACGGGGTGAGATCTTGCGTGGAGCCCCAGATCGAGGGAGATTATCAGTGGTATTGTATGTCTACCATTTCCTAATAATTAATCCCACAGTTGATTTCTTCAAACCAAGCTGCTTACCTATTGCAGATTCAGTCTTCCCAGCCTGGTGCAGGTCTACAATTTTGTTTCTGGTGTCCTTTGACAGCTCTTTGGTCTTGGCCATAGTGGAGTTTGGAGTGTGACTGTTTGAGGTTGTGGACAGGTGTATTTTATACTGATAACAAGTTCAAACAGGTGCCATTAATACAGGTAACGAGTGGAGGACAGAGGAGCCTCTTAAATAAGTGAAGGTCTGTGAGAGCCAGAAATCTTGCTTGTTTGTAGGTGACCAAATACTTATTTTTCACCATAATTTGCAAATAAATTCATTAAAAATCCTACAATGTGATTTTCTGGATTTTTTTTCTCATTTTGTCTGTCATAGTTGAAGTGTACCTATGATGAAAATTACAGGCCTGGTGGCTGACTAAATACTTTTTTGCCCTACTGTACTTTGTGCATGACACAAGTAATTTTTCCAACAATTGTTTACAGACAGATTATTTCACTTATAGTTCACTGTATCAAAATTCCAGTTTACATAGGCTAAATTGACTGTGCCTTTAAACAGCTTGGAAAATTCCAGAAAATTATTTCATGGCTTTAGAAGCTACTGATAGGCTAATTGACATAATTTGAGTCAATTGGACCACGCAGCCGTCATACCGCCCAGGAAGGAGACGCGTTCTGTCTCTTAGGGATGAACGTACTTTGGTGCTAAAAGTGCAAATCAATCCCAGAACAACGGCAAAAGGACCTTGTGAAGATGCTGGAAAAAAACAGGTACAAAAGTATCTATATCCACAGTATGTCGTCAGTCCTATATCGACTTAACCTGAAAGGCAACTCAGCAAGGAAGAAGCCACTGCTTCAAAACTGCCACAAAAAAAAAGCCAGACTACGGTTTGCAACTGTACATGGGGACAAAGATCATACATTTTGGAGAAATGTCCTTTGGTCTGATGAAACATAAATAGAACTGTTTGGTCATAATGACCATCATTATGTTTGGAGGAAAAAGGGGGAGGCTTGCAAGACAAAGAACACCGTCCCAACCGTGAAGCACTGGGTGGCAGCATCATGTTGTGGGGGTGCTTTGCTGCAGGAGGGACTGGTGCACTTCAGAAAATAGATGGCATCATGAGGAATTGACAATTATGTGGATATATTGAAGCAACATCTCAAGACATCAGTCAGGAAGTTAAGCTTGGTCGCAAATAGGTCTTCCAAATGGACAATGACCCCAAGCATACTTCCAAAGTTGTGGCAAAATGGTTTAAGGACAACAAAGTCAAGGTATTGGAGTAGCCATCACAAAGCTCTGACCTCAATCCTGTAGAATATTTGTGGGCAGAACTGAAAAAGCGTGTGCGAGCAAGGAGGCCTACAAACCTGACTCCATTACACCAGCTCTGTCAGGAGGAATGGGTTAAAATTCACCCAACTAATTGTGGGAAGCTTGTGGAAGGCTACCCAAAACGTTTGACCCAAGTTAAACAATTTAAAGGCAATGCTACCAAATACAAATTGAGTGTATGTAAACTTCTGACTCACTGGGAATGTGATGAAAGAAATTAAAGCTGAAGTAAATCATTATCTCTACTATTATTCTTACATTTCACATTCTTAACTGACCTAAGACAGGGAATTTGTACTTGGATTAAATGTCAGGAATTGTGAAGAGCTGAGTTTAAATGTATTGGGCTAAAATGTATATAATCTTCCAACTCTACACTGAGTATACCAAACATTAGGAACACCTTCCTAATATTGAGTTGCACCCCAATTCGTCGGGCATGTTCTCTACAAGGTGTTGAAAGCGTTCCGCAGGGATGCTGGCGCATGTTTACTCCATTGCTTCCCACAGTTGTTTCGAATTGGCTGGATGTCCTTTGGGTGGTGGACCATTCTTGATACAGACAGGGAACTGTTGAGCATGAAAAACCTGCAAGATCTGCAGTTCTTGACCCAAATCGGTGCGCCTGGCACCTACTACCATACCCTGTTCAAAGGCACTTAAATATTTTGTCTTGCCCATCCCTCTGAATGGCACACATACACAATCCATGTTTCAATTGTCTCAAGGCTTAAAAATCCTTCTTTAAGCTGTCTTCTCCCCTTCATCTACACTGATTGAAGTGGATTTAGCCAGTTCAATAAGGGATCATAGCTTTCACCTGGTCAGTCTATGACAGGGAAAGAGCAATGTTTTGTATACTCAGTGGAGAAAAAACATTTATAATATTAAAGTACATATACAAGCAATTTATATTTATGAGAATGTATAGGATATCTGTGGTGTAACATTTATAGTGTTTGATTCATAACAAATTCTTAAGTTTGTCATATTTATAGTTATTCGATTTACTGACCGATTCAAAGTATAGATAAGTGTGTACAACTCAGATTTAAATCATTCATTGAAATAAGTATAGGGATCTCTTAATCAGCCTCATAGTCCTGGGAAAGACAAAGGAATTCAACTCACAGCAAATACAATTTGTTACAGTCAACTGGCAAATTAAGCGAATAGGATTTTTATATACAGTGCCTTTGGTAAAGTATTCAGACCCCCAGCCTTATTCTAAAATTCATTAAATAAATACAAATTCTCAGCAACCTACACACAATACCCTATTATGACAAAGCGAAAACAGGTTTTTAGAAATGTTTGCTCATTTTTTTTTTAATCTAACAGAAATATCTTATTTACTTAAAGGGATACCCCAACTTTTATTCAATTTTCGCCTAAATGACATACCCAAATCTAGCTGCCTGTAGCTCAGGCCCTGAAGCAAGGATATGCATATTCTTGGTACCATTTGAAAGGGAACACTTTGAAGTTTGTGGAAATTGTGAATTGAATGTAAGAGAATATAACACAATAGATCTGATAGAAGAAAATACAAAGAAAAAAACAACCAGTATTTTTATACCACCATCTTTGAAATGCAAGAGAAAGGTCATAATTCTAGCCATCAATCTGGTTGTAATTCCAATAGTGTCCACAAGATGGAAGCAGTGTTTGTGCAACGTTTCAGATGGATAACTTGACGTATGAGTGAACTACAATACTTTTAGTGTGAAGGTACATTTGGGCAAATCGTGAAGGAGACAATCGCATTCATATTCCATTTTTCTGCAAGAATATCGTCAAATCTCTATACTTGGACTTTGATTTAGCTTTCCAAGTATTTGTAGCCATATTATAAGTTCAACATTTGCAAAACAACAAGTTTTCATAACTTCATAACTCTGAATATCCTTATTTTTGTCGTACAAGGTTAGTAGCTACATTTTACAACATATACATGGTTTCCGGATACTCCCGTAAATCCCAGCTCATTGGCTATCTAGCTAGCTTTGTTTGACCCCGATTGGTGCTTTTTTGACAAAGATACAGTCGTTCAAGTGATGGCCGCCCGCGTCATCGGCGTGGCTTGAAGGTGTCGCTCTCTGACCAAATGGTGTCCTATAGGATATTCTACACCCCTAATGAAATAGTGAAGTCTTATTACCTTCTAGGATCTATGAGGAATAGACACACATTTGATTTGACTCGTTGAAACAATGTTTAGGGTGAGATTTTCACTTTGCAAATTGAACGAGTGGAAATACAAAATCGATCGTGCATGCTATATGGACCTTTTTAGGATATGAAAAATAATTTTATCTAACAAAACGACACTTCATGTCATCTCTGGGACCTTTGGATGATAAATCAGGATTTCAGCAGGATTTCAGAAAGTAAGTACACATTTCACCTTCAGAGGTGAATTTATCAAACCTATCGCATTGAAAAAAAAGTGTTTTATTGTTAGGAGCTCCACTCAAACAACAGCATGACATTTTGTCACAGTAATAGCTACTGTAAATTGGACAGTGCAGTTATATTAACAAGAATTTAAGCTTTCAGTCTACAATAGACACTTATATGTTTCCTGAGATTTGTTGTTTCTCTAAAATCTGCGATCTTGACATAACGCGCTGCATGATTTACTGGTGGTAAATCGGAACGTGGATCCTTAATTAAGTATTTAAAAAAAAAAAAACATTTTAGCAAATATTTTAGCCCTGCCACAAAAAGACCAGCTGACATCATGTCAGGGATTCTCTCGTTAACACAGGTGTGAGTGTTGACGAGGACAAGAATGGAGATCACTCTGTCATACTGATTGAGTTCGAATAACAGACTGGAAGCTTCAAAAGGAGGGTGGTGCTTGGAATCATTGTTCTTCCTCTGTCAACCATGGTTACCTGCAAGGAAACGTGCCGTCATCATTTCTTTGCACAAAAAGGGCTTCACAGGCAAGAATATTGCTGCCAGTAAGATTGCACCTAAATCAACCATTTATCGGATAATCAAGAACTTCAAAGAGAGCGGTTCAATTGTTGTGAAGAAGGCTTCAGGGCACCCAAGAAAGTCCAGCAAGCACCAGGACCGTCTCCTAAAGATGATTCAGCCACGGGATCGGGGCACCACCAGTACAGAGCTTGCTCAGGAATGGCAGCAGGCAGGTGTGAGTGGATCTGCACGCACAGTGAGAAGAATACTTTTGTTGGATGGCCTGGTGTCAAGAAGGGCAGCAAAGAAGCCACTTCTTTCCAGGAAAAACATCAGGGACAGACTGATATTCTGCAAAAGGTACAGGGATTGGACTGCTGAGGACTGGGGTAAAATCCCCTTTCCGATTATTTGGGGCATCCGGAAAAAACCTTGTCCGGAGAAGACAAGGTGAGCGCTACTATCTGTCCTGTGTCATGCCAACAAGTAAAGCATCCTGAGACCATTCATGTTACTTCTCAGCCAAGGGAGTGGGCTCACTCACAATTTTGCCTTCAGTATACCATAGTAACATCTGACAAAATGATCTAAAGACACTGAAGCGGCAAACTTTGTGGAAATGAATAATTGTGTCATTCTCCAAACTTTTGGCCACGGCTGTAGATTGATAAGGGGGAAAAACAATGAATCCATTTTGGAATAGGCTGTAACTTAACAAAATTTTGAAAAAGTGAAGGGCTCTGAATACTTTACGATGGCACTGTACTTTTAGAAAAGCCTCATGGGACTGATTTGGGATGTTGGGTACATAGACATATAATAATACTGTATAATAATATTAAATAGTGTTGTATTCAGTTGTGATTGTGAATGCCTGTTGGTGACGTCTGCTCCTTTTGACCAACAGTCTGAAGAAGGTGTTCTTTAAGACCCTGGTGGATGAGGTAAAGGAGCTGGAAGCCTTTTCCAAGGACCCCGGAGCCGTGGTGCACGGGACGAGGTACTGTGCCATCTCAGACACTTTTCTCACCTTCCTTATTCTCCTTGGCGTGTGTCCCAAATGGCACCCCTTTCCCTATATAGTGCACTACTTTTGACCAGAGCCCTATTGGTCTTGGTCAAAAGTACTGCATTAAATAGGAAATATGGTGTTATTTAGGACTCATGCTATATTTTATTCTTCACAATGCCTCATAACTCTAAGATATCTGAATTACTTTTCTTAATATGTTACATTCCTGAATACTCTTTGTATTTCTTCTTACACAGCAGGTACAACACATGATTTACAGTGTCATACAGTTTATAACTTCTAAACGTATACAGTGTATAGCTTATAATTGCTCCTTGAGGATTCACAAATATTTATCCTGGCTTCCCTATTGATAGTATTTTGGCATAATTACTGTCTGCCTACTGTACACATACGGTACAGTTCACCCTGCACCGAAATGGCTGATTTTGGCGTACAGAGGCCCGTTTTCAGCAACCATCACTCCTGTGTTCCAATGGCACGTTGTGTTAGCTAATCCAGGTTTATCATTTTAAAAGGCTAGTTGATCATTAGAAAAACCTTTTGCAATGATGTTAGCACGGCTGACAACTGTTGTGCAGATTAAAGAAGCAATAAAACTGGCCTTCTTGGATTTCTATTTGCCATATATTATTTTGCTTGGAACATTATTCTTTCCCTCTGAAAGTGTGTGGCGAGAGGCTGTACTGTACTGTACTTTAGCACCTTCAGTATATTCAAGACATGCATCTTGAGCTGAGCTCCCGGAGATGGGGGTTGTCCCAAATGGCACCCTATTCCCTATATTGTGCACTACTTTTGTCCAGGGCCCTGGTCAAAAGTAGTGCACTATGTATGGAAATGGGCTCGTATCAGTAAGCCGGGGCCGGACCCCATCGAAGGCCCGTGGAGTTCATTAGCATGGATCAGATCAGTGTGAAATCTCCTGCCGGCTGAAAGTCTTCCCCCATTGGCCACAGTCCAGGGCCCAGCAGGCTTGGAACCCTGGAGCTGAAGACACAGACACCCAGTTCCTTTCTCACATGCACACACAACTATATAAACACACATACATACATGCACGCAAACCACACATGCCATCTCTCTCTCTTTCTCGCTCTCTTTTTCTCACACACACACACACACACATGTTTTACTATGCTTCTGGGGACCTAACATTTATTTCCATTCAAAATCATGTTTTCCCTAACCCCTAAACCTTACCTTAACCTTAACCCCTAATCTTAAAATAGCCTTTGTCCTCTAGGGGTGTGGGGAGAAGGGATAATTTTCCTTGTTTTACTATCCTTGTGGGGACTTTGGGGATTTCTGGTACCCACGAGGATGGTACTACAAGCACACACAAACAAACACAGAATCCTCCCCTTCCTCCTCTCCCTTACATGGCCTCTCCTCTCCTCATCAGGAAGTGCAGTCTCTCTTCTCTGGTCCTGTGGAGTACTGGGCGCGATAGGGCTTGATGTATGGGTGGTTAAGTCTAACTAAAGGGCTCTGTGTGGCGATTACACCCTCTCTCTCTCTCTCTCTCTCTCGTGTGAGTGTGTCTCTTTGCAGTCTGACGGAGAGGGCACAGCTCCTGAAGAACGTCTTCAAGAAGAGCACCATGAGTCTGTACCGATCAGACTCCATGCAGCAGAACCTACGTAAGTCACACACACTATTAATAGCACACACACACACACATGCCTCACACACTGACCTGGAGGCAAGCCCTCATGTTGTTTTCTTAGAGAGAGAGAAACATTTTCTCGCAGCACTGGTCCAAAGACCCAAGACAGGCATTTTGTATTGACTATAGTTCCGGTGTCTTAAATGGCACCCTATTCCCTATATAGTACACTACTTTTGACCAGAGCCCTATGGGCCCTGTTCAAAAGTAGTGCACTGCATAGGGAATAGGGTGCCATTTGGGATGCAACCTCAGCATTGGGGATGTGCTAATACTCTGCTGATCCCAACGCTCTTTAGAATTCGATATGCATGTTCCACGTTAGCCAGATGCAGGAAGTCCACATACATAATCCTGTCGTTAACCCCATTAAGTAACACAAAAGTGCCCCACTGTTCCCTGACGGTCTTCCTCCGCCTGTTAGTACAACCCCCCTAACACTAAGTGTGTCCCAAATAGCACCTTTTTCCTTTTATAGTGCACTACTTTTGAAGGGCCCATAGGGCTCTGGTCAAAAAAACTGAACTATATATGGGATAGGGTACTATTTGGGATGCACCCTAATGGACAGTCTCGTCCCATCTAGTACAAATTTCGTATGCCTAGTGGTCGAGATAGAAGCTTTAAGACAATACAGATGGAATGGGTTTAATTTGGTTTGTTGGATTTGATTTATTTCTGTTATTTTTGCTGACCTTTTTTTTTTTGTCTCGTAGGTGGGGATGGGATCGGTTTTGTGTGATCCCTTTGATTTTTGCCTCCTTACCTGTAGAGAAACCATACCCTCGATCCCTATTAGAAACCCCACCTATGCCCTTTTCACAGTATCGCGCTGACCCGGAACACATTGTCCATTACAGCAGGCTTTCAGCAACTATGATGGATGTGTAACCTGGCCATCTCGGTACAGCTTGGTTTGGTTCGGCTCAGCTCGGTTCGGTTCGGCTCAATACTGTGAAAAGCCCTCTATGTACCCACCCCTCCTTTCCTGTGTGTTGTGCCCTGTGTGAGGGGTGGTTAGAGCGAAAACGATTCAATAAACGTGTGCGATATTATTCCCACAATGCACTCCTCTCACTGGGCCTTCTGAACTCATCTGCTGGCCTGCAGGTAGTGACCAAGTCATTTGAGACCTAAAGGTGAGCTAGGGGGTCAAAGGTTAAGGTTGCGATAGGAACTCCCATAGTTGAAGTTAGTGGCTGTAGAGCTAAGTAAAGATGGTAGGTGTCAGGTAACATGACCCTCCCTCGCTTAGCACTGGTCAAGCTTCTTAGGGAGCATGTTGTTATTTTTCAATAATATTGTTTTAATTCAATTGAAACTTACGTTGTTTCTTGGTTTATTTTGAAAGTCATTCTTTAATTTATTTTTATTTAGTTAAAATCATTTTTACGAGTTTTAGTTTTGAAATGTTTTACTTTAAATGAAGTTAGTTTCTTTCTAATCATGGTTAGAATTTGAACGTGTCACAGCCATCGTTTGTCACTGTTCATCTGTCCTGCTTGCAGACGGATACGCCTTCTCTCAAGACGAGAACGGAGTTGTCTCCCAGTCTGAGGTCATCCGGGCGTACGACACCACCAAACAGCGGACCAACGAATGGTGAAACCACGCCGCTCTCGGCCAGGACAGCCTATCACGATTCACAGTCGTTTTCCGGCAGCGATTTGAATCTGAAGGGGGCAGCCTCTGGATAACCCTAGCCCGAGCCTCTCGGGAATTTGGACGTGACATGTCTTGTACATCAAAAATGGAAAGTAACTAGAAACAAAAAAGCATTCAAAAAGTCTTCACTGTGCTGTAGTTGTGTTTCCAGTAGACATAAGCACGGTGCTTGCATTTTTAACAGTCTGTGGTTGAAATTCCTTACTGTTCCTGCTCAGTTAAATGTGTTGAAGTATAACCAACTTAATGTCTCCTCCTTTCATATTAATAGAAAAAATATGAGCATTGAGCCAAAACAATCTATAATTTTGTCAAAAACTGTCAACATTTTTAGGTATGTGTACTCCAATTGGTGACAGAATAATACAGATTCGTTTTTGATAAAATAAAATAAAAATGTAAATGTAGATTTAAAAAATATCCACCAAGCATATTAATAATTGACCATTTCAGAACAGACATTTTGTTGTTTTGTTGTTCTTTTGCGCTTTGTAAAATAATGATCTACTGTATAATAAGGCCTTACATGTGTTCATGCCTTCAGCCATCCATGTTTTTTTTTGTCTTCAAAATGTTTATTTTTTATTTAAGAAGTATGTAGTTATCGTGCCTAAATTGCCTTGTCTTTTTAATGTCCTGCAACTTAGTCCAATTTCCAAAAATGTTGTACAGCAGTTTGATTGCTTTAAACAAGTAATTGCATTCCACACATTACTCAGCTGTAACAATCACAATGGTGCCTAAACTAGACTTTTTCCCCGATAGAATACGTAAGATATCCTAGCTAGCCAGTTTAGAACAGTGCTCTACCCTTGATTGGCAAGATGAGCTCACCCCCCCCTGCATTTGTGTATACAATGTGGTAACAAGTGTGGCACATATAAAATCAAGTTTCCGTTGTTAATTTCTACCGAGTGTTTTGGGGGGTGGCTGAATGACGATCCTGTTGAATTTCCGTATGTGGCAACTTTTCTTTCACAATCTTATATTCCCTCGGAATGGAGAGCTTGTCCTTCCAACATAAGTGCCATTAGCTTAAGAGAGAGAGAACATTTGCAAGAAAACTCCACACAGTATCAAAACTACTTTGTCTCTAGTTATTATGTGAATTTGTATTTTTATATTGGAGAAGTATGAATTTTGCATTGACCGGCTTTGTAATGAATTTTTGTCTCTTTTTTTTTTACAAACAAAAGAATGCTAGAGTAATAGAATGATGAGAAATATCTTTCTTAAATGTCTTGTTGTTATTAATATTGTTCTAATAACTGCTTGGTTTATTTGTTATTTGACTGTATGTTTGTTCTCTTCTCCCTATGGGAGATCAGTTTCCTGTGTGCTTGTGCGTGTGTGTGATCTGTCGTCTTCGTGTGTGTGTGTGTGTGTGTGTGTGTGTGTGTGTGTGTGTGTGTGTGTGTGTGTGTGTGTGTGTGTGTGTGTGTGTGTGTGTGTGTGTGTGATCTGTGTGTGTGTGTGTGTGTGTGTGTGTGTGATCTGTCGTCTGCGTGTGTGTGTGTGTGATCTGTCGTGTGTGTGTGTGATCTGTCGTCTGCATGTGCATCTTCTACTCTGGATAACTTCATACGTACGCATATGTCTGTGTCCTTAATGTGAGACTGGGAGCCCTTGGAACCTCAGGTCTTACTTTGCATTATTTGAGTGTGTGTTTGAGGATCTGTATGGGTGGGTGACTGACTGAATGACTGAGAGTGCAATACATAGTTGTCCGTGTGTGTGTATGGTGCTTCTTGCTCCTCTTGTCTGTCTACACGACTCCAGGTATAATGATGGTGTACAGCTGCATGGCTCTCTGTGTGGCCAGACCTCAGCCGCGGTGGTCCTGGGCCCTGACGCTAAGTCTCTCGCTTGACAGGAGATGTTGAACAATGCACAATGTTACCTTTCCAATAGTGGATATTTTGGTATTATCTGGTTATTGTAATTTCTCTGGGTGTACATGTTTGTAACTTTTTGTTTATCTGGTGCATTGTACCTCTTCTTTACAATAACTGTTTTTTGTGGTTTTTCATGGTTTTAGTGAGGGTATCAGTAAAAATGTATTTGTTATGCTATACTTTCGTGCTTCGATTGATTAGTTATGAACTGCTGTCATAATTCCAAAATGCTGAATGTGGTTCTTCTGATGTGAAATTTGTCGTGGAAAGCTTGGACTGTTGCTTTTTCCAAAACGGTTGTCTGTGATAGTTGTGGGCTGCATAAATGTAAAAAAGAAAACTTTCTTTGGTTTATTGTGCTACTTTGATTCTCCCTCAAGTGTTGGTCACTACAGGAAAAAAATGCACTTTTCAATTTGTTTGATTGTTGTTTATTTTTACGTCTTTCATTTAATGATTGTTCTGCATGTTGGGACTGCAAACGTACGTGTTATGTCTTGGATATCGATTAAGGTTGGGGTTAAATGCAGAAGACACATTTCAGTTGAATACTGAAATACAGTTGGACAACTGATTAGGTCTCCCTCCTTTCCCTTTCCCTTGCCATGAAGGACTTCTACTAAAATAATCTTCACAAACAAGGAAACCAACCTTTGTCATCCTCTCTGACCTACCGTCATAGAAATGTAATATTCCACGATCACAATATCTATGCTGCATCTCAAACGGCACCCTGTATACAGTGTACTACTATGGTCGGAAGTAGGGCACTTTGTAGGGAATAAGGTGCCATCCCTCATTTCGGACTTTGTAAACGTCCAAAATGAGGGGAGGCAGCTAGCTGTTTTCCCCATCGAATCATATGCCTGTGTGTGTGGTAGCAAACAGGACCTGCAGACCAATGAGAACCTAAACAGGAAAAGGCAGGGGAGACGGAAAACATAGTTCCCTTCCATGCGTGACAAACAAAGAAATGTCGTCATTATGGTCACGTTGTACTCCCTGGTGACTGGTGATCTGAGGTTTACTGTGGGGCCGTGTGGTCGAATATCCTTTTCGTTATAATTACAATCATTTGTCTCTGTTATTGACGCAATGTCACAAAACCAACCTAGATGGTTTCTCTTTAGTCGTTAGTTCATGAAATACATATTTTCCTGACTAGGTCTACCCTTGCTAGAGTATTCATACAAGAGTCCTTGGATTACTGTCAATATAACTTTAAAAAAACAATTCAATCTGTGAGGTATTTTCTTTGCGTTCTAAATAGATTTAGAGCAGTATTACACAGGACCATCTAGAAGACAGTATCTGAAAGACGATGACCTTTTCATGTGTTTTTAAAAACCAGAAGTGTCCAAGCATAACCAAATGTATAGAAAATCAATTGTGTTGACATCTGCGCAACTTTAGCACAAAGAGCTCCAAGGAGTAGTATACATGTGCTACCAAAGGTTTCTATTGGAACAGGATGCTTGTCTGGGTAAACATTGTAGATTTTGAGCCTTCCAAAAAAGACAAAAGGACAGCAATAGCCAAAGATTGTCGTGGCAGTCATCTCTGGGAATTGCTGTAATTTTTCCTTTGTTCGGAAGACTCCGTCTAGCGCCAAACATGATCCACTATATGATCTATTGTATCTAATCTGCCGTAATAGGTCAGTGATTGCCAAGTTTATTTCACACTTAAATGACTAGGGTACAGAGAAGTCTTTGGATTCTTGCCATACCTGCTCATCCAACCCAAAACTCTTCCCTATTTCTGGGACCAGTTGTTTTGAACACTGTGGCCATGACAGTCTCATTGAGCATTGACAATGACTGATCTCGTTGCCACATTCCTCATGTGAAGATTGATTGACAGGTAGCCTTTATGAACCGTTTCAGTTGCCTATATGTCTGAGGCTGGAGAAAAAGGGGGACTCCGCTGTCTGTAAAGACAACATTTTGGCTTGTAGAGTCTCTGTATTTAAGGTTCAATGTGTCATCCATGTTTGTGAATATCTTTGCATCCCCTCTCTTCAGTATAATAAGTAGTACATTAATAAACCAAATATGCAGGCTAAAAGGTGAAACACAAACTCAGGATTGTGAGTAACAGCATAAAGAAAACAGTTGCCATATTCAACAGTTAGTACAAAATGTATCCGTAAGTGAGCAATTAAGCAATTCTCAACCATTCAATCTTGGATTATTAAAGAGTAGGTTTAATTTTCGAAAATACTGACCAACTATTGAGTGTTTTATATTTTTTAAATGTACTTCTAGTTGTAGCGTTGCATGACGAGTACTCACAATCATAGAATTAGTCATTAGAATACTAATTAGATACTGGTGTTGACTAATATCATTAAATAAAAACAAACCAGCCAGTGAGCACTGTACACACAGTACATCATTTGGCTTTGTTCACCCTACTGCACAACTTGGTGTCAGTCCTTCCCCTCTTTTAGGGATTTGCAATTGTCAAAATGATAATTTGATTAAATGTCCTGCAGCTCGCAACAAAATGTCTAGAACACTTCTTAATAATGTTGCTGCCACAAAAGTTGTGACAATTTAACATCACCATTTAACCAAATTGTGTATAAAAGAGAAAGGGAAGACAGAATATTGTTTACAATAGAAATGTATATATAAAAAAGTGCATAACATTGAAAACAATATTGACCAATAAACAGTCCTGTCTGTCCTAAGCAGAAGTCCATTCCTGTAATTTAGAGAGACAATACTCTCATGTACTCTGCTCGACTAGGAATCTTTCTTGTGGTTTATCTTGAACACAGCCTCCTGTCTCCCAGTCCCCATTCAACAGGCCTACTGCAGTGCATGTCAGGGCAGTCCTCCCGGTAGCCGATGACTGTGTGTCTGTCCACAAAACACACCAGGGTCATGTTCAGTACAGTTCACTGATTTAAAACAAACTCATACTGGGCAGGTTCAGGTAGTCCCTTCCTGTTGTCTTAGTCTGTTTTTCTTCTGTTTTGTGCTTAATGAACATGACCCTACTCACGTCCCACAGTGTGTCCCACAGTGTGCTCCTGTAATCCACCTCCTCATTGCCAAGGAAGCCCCGTCAGCTCTGTCCAAAGTCTGCAAAGCCCTTAGCCCCGGAGAAGGGCTCCGGCTGTAGGGGGAAGAAGTACTGCTGGGGCAGCAGGAAGCCCGTGCCCTGGGCCAGGTGAGGCTGTTGGTGTGGGTGCATGGGCTGGTGCAGCTGCAGCTGGGCATGGGAGTGAGGGTGCTGGCGTCCGCCTGGCATGCAGGCTGCAGGGGAGGTGTAGGGGGGTGGAGGGGGTGGTGGGAGTAGCGGCTGGGGTGTGGAGGGAGAGGTGAAGACACGGGTGCTTGGTGCAGACGCTGACACCAAGCACCCGTGCTGCTGCCCCTGACCTCCAAGGGAGAAGCGGCGCACCGAGCTGCTCCCGCCAGCTGAGCTGGAACTGGTGGCCGTGCTGGACTGGCGCGAGGGGGTGCGCAGGCTGGCTGGCGCAGTGGTCAGGATCATGGGGATGGTCTCGCCCTGGCAGTTGCGCAGTGAGAAGCGGAGAGCCTGCTGGGTAGGCTGTTTGGGCCGCAGGCAGGTGCAGCAGTAGACGGCAACCAGGGAGCCCACCACCACAAAGGCCACAAAGATGGAGCCCACCATCAGGAAGGGCACGTAGATCGGCTCTGCAAGGAGGAACAGGTGTTTGAATACTTGTACACTTGATAACTTGAATACCTGTTTGAAAACATGAAAAAGCATCCCTTTACCTTCCTTGAAGTAATCACAGATCTGAATACTGGTTTTATTGGTGAAAGCAATAGGGTGGTAGCATTGCTTACACCTAACAAAACACTTACATACCTGTGCTCACCTCAAGGAAACTAGAAAGGATGTATTCATAAAGTAACAGGGCCAATGAGAAGTGGAGTTTATACTCAACTCTATTTAGAGTCAGTGAAAATATGTGTGCGTAACAAACTGTATTGCAGACATGCACAGACATATGGGAACATCTTGATTGAATAAGATATGCATCTGTGAAATAATTGATTTTTTTACAGAATCCAGAATTATACCTTTTTTTATGGAAAGGGATTCAGGAGAAAATACATTTTTTGAAGACAAAAGTCAAATGTTGCTCTTTACCTTCCTAAATCCCCTCAAAATTCAACATGTATTTACATTAACTCACAAGACATAATTTTGTATTGTTGCAAAAATATTTTCAATAGCTAATTTTAATATCAGACTGGTAGTACATGTTTCTGGATCACAATACAATATAAGAAGACTACTGGGGTGTATTAGGCAAACACAGTGCTGCAAAAAAAACTATTTTGCTACTATAAAAATAACCAACTACATTTAGGCTGTCTTAATACAATGTATTCAAAGTGTTAAAAGGCATTATATATATTTTTTATTCCTTATAACCCACATGCACCTACAAAAGCAGGTGTTTTGTAGTTATTAATAGGCCTATCATTTAGCTACATTTTATTTCTTGGTTAGTCATTGTCTCTATATTTATTTGCTTAAAGCCTGAATTGGACTATGCAAAAGGCTACTGTGCGAATGTTCATTCAGAAGCGTTTTTTCTGAAGACAATGTATTTTTCCAAAATGTAGATTAAACGTTCAGATTACACCTTAAATTAGCAATTGGCACCAGGGGAGGAAATTATTTTAAATTGAATTATTATCAGAAAAAAAATAGGAAATTGTATTAACCACCCTATAGGGTTTAGCAACTTGGGAGACCATTAAATTGAGCGATTTGGTGAAATGAGTTTTTTAAAATATAAATGTTCTATATGTTTCAGTTTTATTCCATAAATGGTACACATTTGGAACTAATGCTGATGAATAATTCCATGTGAATGAAAACTCTTCTTTTTAAATTAGAAATGAATTCTGAGATAATAACCCCTGCAACACAGGCATATCGAATACACACCTGAAGGTGATTTGATGTCACCTTTGGATACAGTCAGGCATAGGCTATTCTGCCATTGGTGTGCAAAGTTATTATTTAGATTGCAGGATTATTACAAAGTTGCATGGTTTATATAGGGGTCAAAATCAATCCACTTCTTTTCACAGCCTACTACTTTCCAGTCCTGGTCTCTATAAAAATAAAAACCTATGATTGGATCTATAATTTCTTGATTCAGCCTCGATTGTGACACTCCAGGTGTATCGCATGGCCCACTTTTCCTTTCCTTGTTTTGGGGACCGATAGCAATATACCTAACCTGTTGTCACACGAAGCCCCCAAAAACGGGTGCCCCACATATGCGTACAATCGGAGCTGCTTAGTGCTTACACCTCACAAAGTCCCTTTTGTAAATCAAGATGGGCTGTAATTTCTGCATCTTGATAGAGCTATTACATTGTTATAACTAAATGAAAAGTTAGTTTTAGTGCTGATGTTAGGTTTCAAAATGACAACATACATTTTAAGGAGATTATTAGGACAATGTACGTATGAAAACAAAACATAGGCTGTGATAGATATAGATAATTGCATGATTTCCCCCCTTGTATTATATGGATGTCCTTTTTGGCATCTAAATTATTTAAAAATAGGCACCAAAAAAAATGGATTTATAGTTTATATTTTATCTTAATAATATAGACTATAAGACTGATTGAAAACAAAAAAAATGTTATAATGAAACATGTAGGCTATTGCATGCCTGACCACTGACTTGAAAAGGCTGAATGGTGAAACAAAATTGACTGTCATTTGACATGCATGGTTCATTAAAAGCGTGTCGACATATTGAATGTTGAACTATTTCACTATATTGAATCTTTGGAAATCCCACGTTTTGAAGTTAATTGTGCATTAACTTGTCCACTCCTGCCAGGCTCTGCATTGGTAGTCTAAACTTACGCGCTGCAAACTCCGTGTTATTCAGTTCTCGGTCGTTGGTACAGCTTCCCTGGTCCAGCCGTGCGTCCACAGCCGCGCAACAGTACCGCAGGGAGCAAGACCCGCAGCACACGGTCGCGTCCATGGTGTCAAAGTCCTCCGGACACTGAAAGCCTTCGTGGTAATTTCCATTACTGTCCAGCCACCCATGGCAGTACTCCCCTTGTGCGTCTGATATCCGTAGATTCCAGGTCAGGTAGCCAAGCAAGAGGTAGTTTAGCAGTCGCATCATCCCGACAAAAACCTTATTATAAACCTAGTAGCCGACACAGTATTCCTTAACTCCTACCTTGTCTTTAAAATATTCGCATGATGAATTCGGTTTGAAACAGTTCCACGGTTGAATTTACCTACAGTTTCAATAGTGTTTTAATTGTCATCATTCGTTTGATTTTAATTCAACCATACGAATTATTTTATTTATATCAATTTGGCATATACTCTCCTCATCCAAAATCGGACCAGTATCAGGTCACAGGTGTAAAATAAGCTTGAATTGAACTCTCAGGTTTGTCCAGGTGAATGATTGTTTCAGTCTCTTCTCAAAGTCTAATTATTGCGCAGGCAAAGACAATCATATATATAACCGAGTGTATCTGAACTTTACCCAGACATTTCTTCTCGTCAGAGAGTTCCTTTGGAAACAATTAAAATAAGTAATTCATCCATAGCTGTTCAGTTCCGTGAAGATGTGATACGGATGGCTACGGTCGTATGGTGTCCAACCTAATTTGAAATCTGTAGTTTTTTGTTACCGATTCTGTATAGGCGGGCACGCATCCCTTTGACCATCCGGCGTGCGCATCCATGATGGCGCGGGGTTTTTGCGTCATCACGCGGACGGTAGATTGCAGTGATGCTGAGAGCTGCTCGGTTTCCTTAAACATACTAAGGATAAAGAAAAAAATACCTCATAAATCTAATTGTGCTAATGGAAAAATGTCATATTCATAAATGTATATTCAGTAATAACAAAAAACGTCCGAATTCGAGCAGCACATTAAGACCTTTCTACATTCTTCTAATAAGAAAGCTGTTAAAATCAAATCAAACTGTATTTGCCACATGCGCCGAATACAACAAGTGTCGACTTTACCGTGAAATGCTTACTTACAAGCCCTTAACCAACAGTGCAGTTCAAGAAAAATAAAATATTTACCAAGTAGGCTAAAAAATAAAAAGTAACACAATAAGAATACCAATGACGAGGCTATATACAGGGGGCACCGGTACTAAGTCAGTGTGCAGGGGTACAGGCTAGTTGAAACAATCAATATGTGTGTTTCTTTTAAGTTATTTATATAATCTGTGATTTTTTATACCCCCCTAGCATGTGTTATCATTGTCTGCTTGTATACATACCTATTGTATGCATACTGGTTTTTCTGCAATAAAAAAATAATAAAAATAAAAAGCGATGCTGAGAGGTCATAGGCTACAGTTGTCATGCGTGCCCTTCACTTTCTGTATCAATAGGACAAGGAATATTAATACATAGCCAACCATTTCAATAGTCTTATTTCATATTTGCACAATTAGTCTATAATTTCCAATAGCCTATGCCTACTGACCCTTATTTTGCATCCTGTTTTGAAAAACACACATATACACATTGTTTGCAGCTCTCAGCATCTGGGCACTGACGTCAATTCAACGTCTACTGCACGTTGGTTCAACGTAATGTAATTGAAATGACAGAGAAACAGCCTGGATTCAACCAGTGGGCTGTAACTTTCTCTCAAATCGCCAAACTTATATTGTTGTGTTGCCCTCTGGTGGCCTTAACGTTGACTGTCACCATATTTTTTTTGCCGTTGTACTTTATATGGGTTGGATTTATTACCTTATTCGATTAATGGAGTGTTTTTCCTTTCTAGATGGCAATTGATATTCTTCTATAGGCCAACATGAGCATGTGCCAGCTAAATGTAGGTTAGCTTAAAGGAAAGTGTAGTCTACTCAGATGGCATCTGAGTGTATAGCCTACCTATACTGACTATTCCGTTTTTGTAAAGTAGAAAACCTAACAAAAAAACAACAAATGACACCTTTATTTTGTATAATTTACCCCCTTTATTTGTTTTCTCTAATTCAATAACTTTGAATGTATGAGAAACTGTTTATTAGTGAATTCTTAAAACATTTTATGGATTGGCATAATGAGCAAATGAATGTCATCAGTCAGTAGGTTAGATGTGACAATCATGCCATGTTTGGTCTCTTGTAGCATTATTTCAAACATTCCCCAAAAGCCAAACAACATTATTATCCAATTCATTTTAGGTGTCATTTTCAGTGGCAAGCTTATTTGAGGCCATTGTCAAGGGGTGGCATATTCTCTATTTACCTGGCTTGTCAGATGTAAAATGACCGCTATAGTTTCATTGATTAGAGGTTAGAAATTACACAGCATGTTAGGATAATTAACATAGCAGGTTATGAAACTGAGTGATCCTGAGTGGCGCAGTGGTCTAAGGTGCTACATTGCAGTGCTAGAGGTGTCACTACAGACCCAGGTTCGTTCCCAGGCTGTATCACAAGCAGCCTGTGATCAAGAGTCCCATAGGGGGGGCGCACAATTGGCCCAGCGTTGTCCGGGTTAAGGGAGTGTTTGGCTGGGGTAGGCCGTCATTGGAAATAAGATTTTGTTCTTAACGGACTACTCAAATATAACAAAAACAGGAAAGAGTTAGGGTGAGGGAAAGAGTTAGGGTGAGCGAAAATGATCTCCTAACCTGCTGGAGACAGTGTACTGTCAGCAGGGTGTGCAGTTCCCGTCTGCGTTTCCCCTCTTGACACAACCACTTTTTTTATACGGCGGCCACCGTCTGGGGATTGGTGATGTGGCCAGTCAGTGAATTAGCCCACTCTGAATATTAAGCTACTGTAGCCTAGTATTCAGAGGGTGTTCTAATTTACTGACAAGCCACAGTGCCAATCCCCAGACAGGGGCGATGCGTAAAAAAAGTGATTGTGCCAAGAGGGGAAAACTGAGCCAGACAAGGAGACAGTGAGGAAGAATAACCAGTCACTAGACTGTCACACAAGGACGCGGCAGGATCTGATCCAGGCAAACAGCGCCCCTGTGTCTAAGTATCTATAGCCCATGTATCTGATGCTGTCTGCCCAAAAATAATATGACGTCACAATTTTTTTTTTACTGACAACCCACAGTGCCAATCCCCAGACAGGGGCGGGGCGTAAATAAAAGTGATTGTACCGAGAAGTGAAAACTGAGCCAGACAACGAGACGGTGATGATGAAAAAGATAACCAATCACCAGACTGTCAGCGCCAGGAGCGAGCACGTGTCACTGCGTGTTGAAACTTGCAGTGATGGAGGGTGAAACGCAACCTGCCGACGAGGGTCTCTGCGCCCCAAATATGTGCGGTCAGCAGCGGGGTCCAGACAGCAACCTCAAAACCTTCTCTAACAGGCGGTTGGCGGGGAAGGCGCGGTTCCACAGACCCACAATGGTCGATATCTCGCTGCTGGGAGACGGCGGCGGACAGAACTACACTCATTTCAGTCACCATCATCCGCTTCAGCAGCAGCATCAGCAGCTCCACCAAACCACCCACACCATCAGCAGCAGAAGCCAGCGTAACCCGACATCCCAGCTGCAGCATAACTTCCCATGCAATAACAGGCCCAGCAGCAGAGTCGCGACATCTACCTCGACAACGGTGGGGAGTGTGGCACCAGCATCACTTTGCCTTCAGCAGATGGTCAGCGGTGGCACCACGGTGCACCGGGACCCCACCTATACACCAGGACGAGCGGCGCTCAAACATGAATCACCTGATTGCGTTTACAGGATAAGCTCAGGTACGTTTTAAAACTGGTTGAGAATGTGATATGAGCAAAAGTGAAGGCTTTATTTTGGTGTTGGACTAGACTAGATAATGACGCCTATTGCCTCTGCACTTAAATGGAATGAAATAAATGTTAGAAATACCTTTTTCAGTTTCGTATTTAAAAACTTTCCAATGTTATTACTCAATATTAGTGTGTCCGTAAGACACGAGTTTTGAAATATGCCATAAGTATTTAGCCATATCCAGACCGTACCTTATTAGGACATACATTTGTTGACCTACAACCGTTTTTGATTGACTTTTTTTCTATTGATTTGCCACAAGTAGGCCTATTGTCGGTGTATAGGCTAAAATTATGAAGAATACCATAATAAAATAGACACAAGACATCATGGTTTAATTTGTTGTTTTATCAGTCGAGCAGAGAGGAGAAGCCTAAATGATTTACCAAGGTTAAGAACTGAAAGCAATCCCTGCCTCCTTAAATCCCATTCTATCTCCCTCATATCTCCATTAATCTCTCCCATTTCTCCATCATTTGCTGTGATTGATATTAATGCATTGCTGAGAATGAGCAGTCATGATTGATTAGGCCGACTATATGCATGTGTGCACAAATTAGTGATAGAGTTGTGCAGTTGTTGAAGTGTGTTTGTTTCAGAGTTCGTGTTTTATTCTTTGTGTGTTTTTTTTCCTTCAGAAACGCTACTGCTTTTGAGCATTATGAACCTTAATCGATGCAATAATAATAGTATATATAATTATGACGGTTCAACACATTAAATGCTTCAGCTAAGGTTTGGTACATTCCCCTGTTCAAATAAATCAATTCCAAAAGTCTCCCTGTAGTGTTTGCATTCAATTAGCATACAGCAATAAATGAACTCTAAAGTTCCATCTCCAGTGCGAATAATACCGTGACATTCGGGGGGGCTCTGTTTTTTTCCCCACAAGACGTATTCACGTGCACAATTTTATTTATTTATGGGCTTTATAGGGAAGACATGTCATTTAACTGTAAAAATGGATTACCTTTTAATGTGCCATGAACACAACCGATCATTATGTTTTCATCTGATTGTC
Organism: Oncorhynchus keta; assembly: GCF_023373465.1. Lineage (NCBI taxonomy): Eukaryota > Metazoa > Chordata > Actinopteri > Salmoniformes > Salmonidae > Oncorhynchus > Oncorhynchus keta. The sequence continues at coordinate 274,758 of NC_068425.1, forward strand.
AAACAAATCACTTCAAAAAAGGGTTCGTCTACTCCAAAATAAGCATTTGAACAGTGCACTGTGCACCCACCATTTGAATGGAAAGGGACATATTACAAACACCAATAAGTGTCATGAAATTCAGCCTACAAAGTGGAGTGTGTTCATAGCTGCCAAGGGAAGCCAAAATGCTAGCGATAAGAAAAGAAACAGAAGTATAAACAGCGCCCCTGTGTCTAAGTATCTGTAGCCCATGTATCTGATGCTGTCTGCCCAGAAATAATATGACATGACACATATGAAGACATAAGGGTGCTGTTTTGCTTGCTCGGATGCTTGCTTTGGTGAGGTTGATTAGTCTTGCTATCAGTGGGTGTCTTTGTCAAAATTATCAATATATGCCGAGACGACCTATCAGACTTTAAGGGGGGCGTGGCCACCCTCTGGATATTTGTATTTCTTGGGTCCAGCAAAATTAAGGCAGTTATGAATGTATTGTAATGTTTTTAAAATTGTGTGACAGATTAATTGTGTGCCCTCAGGCCACTACTCCACTACCACATATCTACAACACAAACTCTGTGTGTATAGTGTGTATGTTATCGTGGTCAGTATGCAGTATGAATGATTCGGGAGACAGGTGCAGGAATGCGTAATCGTTTTTTTTAATAAACCCCAAATTACGGCGTGCCGTGTAAAGGCGCAGGACGAAGACCAAACCAAAACTATACAATAACACAGGGTTGAAACCCAAACAAAAGTGTGAGGAGTACCTCAAATAAATAACACTCACAATGATTAACACACAGGAGACCTGTAATCATCTGCGCAATTTACAAGGGCAGGAAAGCCCAAAACACACAGCACAGGTACTCACACGCACCAATGGACATTGTAACAATGATCGACAGGACAATGGTAAACCAAGGGCATACATATACAATTACCAATCACTGGGAATGGGGGCCAGGTGTGCGTAATGAATGTTCTGGAGGGATCCGTGACATTGTGTGTGTGTATGCATGTGTCTGTGCCTGTGTTTGTGTCTCTTCACAGTCCCCTCTGTTCCAGAAGGTGTGTTTTATAAATAAATAAAAATCTGATTCTACTTGCATCAGTTACTTGATGTGGAATGGAGTTCCATGTAGTCATGGCTCTATGTAGTACTGTGCTCCTCCCATAGTCTGTTCTGGACTTAGGGAATGTGAAGTGACCTCTGGTGCCATTTCTTGTGGGGTATGCATGGGTGTCCGAGCTGTGTGCCATTAGTTCAAACAGACAGCTCGGTGCATTCAACATGTCAATACCTCTCATAAATACAAGTAGTGATGAAGTCAATCTCTCCTCTGCTTTGAGGCAGGAGAGATTGACATGCATTGTTAGAGCTCTGTGTATATCCGGCTGGCCCTCTTCTGAGCCAATTGCATGTCCCGCTTTGTGGCACCTGACCATACGACTGAACAGTAGACCAGGTGCTACAAAACTAGGCCTTGTAGGACCTACCTTGTTGATAGTGATGTGAAGGCAGACTTGCACTTTATTATGGACAGACTTCTCCCCATCTTAGCTACTGTTGTGTCTAGTGATGCACCGATATGACATTTTGGGCCGATAGCAATATTTTCCTTGCAAAAAAAAGCGATACCGAAAACCGAAATTTAAGATTTAAGTTGAATTTTAAACTTTCAAATACAATTAAATTAGAGGCATTGAATTTCAGTGCAAAAGACGTCACTACAGTCCCTGGATCAAATCCAGGCTGTATCTCCTCCGGCCGTGTTTGGGAGTCCCATAGGGTGGCACACAATTGGCCCAGCTTGGTCCGGGTTTGGCCAGGATAGACCGTCATTGTAAATAAGAATTTGTTCTTAACTGACTTGCCTGGTTAAATAAAGGTTAAACACACACACACACACACATACACACACACACACACCAAAAAGTTATCTTGTTTGCATTTAGGTATTAGAGGTCAACCGATTATGATTTTTCAACGCCGATACCGATTATTGGAGGATATTTTTTTTTTAAAGCCGATACCGATTAATCGGCCATTTCTAAAAATGTATTTGTAATAATGACAATTACAACAATACTGAATGAACACTTATTTTAACTTAATATAATACATCAATAAAATCAATTTATCCTCAAATAAATAATGAAACATGTTCAATTTGTTTTAAATGCAAAAATAAAGTGTTGGAGAAGAAAGTAAAAGTGCAATATGTGCCATGTAAGAAACCTAACGTTTAAGTTCCTTGCTCAGAACATGAGAACATATGAACGCTGGTGGTTCCTTTTAACATGACTCTTCAATATTCCCAGGTAAGAAGTTTTAGGTTGTAGTTATTATAGGAATTATAGGACTATTTCACTCTATACAATTTGTATTTCATTAACCTTTGACTATTGAATGTTCTTATAGGCACTTTAGTATTGCCAGTTTTTTTTTTTTGAAATTGGCCAAATCGGTGTCCAAAAATACCGATTTCCGATTGTTTTGAAAACTTGAAATCGGACCTAATTAATCGGCCACTCCGATTAATCGGTCGACCTCTATTACGTATGTCCCATTACCAGTAAAACATAATCATAACCTATTTCTTTCACTTACAGTTGAAGTCGGAAGTTTACATACACCTTAGCCAAATACATTTAAACACAGTTTCACAATTCCTAACATTTAATCCTAGTAAAAACTCCCTGTCTTAGGTTAGTTAGGATCACCGCTTTATTTTAAGAATGTGAAATGTCAGAATAATGCTAGAGAGAATGATTTATTTCAGCTTTTATTTCTTTCCCCCCCAGTGGGTCAGAAGTTTACATACACTCAATTAGTATTTGGTAGCATTGCCTTTGAATTCTTTAACTTGGGTCAAACGTTTTGGGTAGCCTTCCACAAGCTTCCCACAATTAGTTTGGTGAGTTTTGGCCACTTCCTCCTGACTAATCTGCATCCCAAATGGCACCAAATCCCCTATATTTAAAATTGTTTTACCTTTATTTCACCAGGTAGGCCAGTTGAAAAAGGCCAAGTTAGGCCAAGTTCTCATTTACAACTTCAACCTGGCCAAGATAAAGCAAAGCAGTGCGACAAAAACAACACAGAGTTACACAAACAAATGTACAGTCAATAACACAATAGAAAAATGTACAGTGTGTGCAAATGTGGAATAGTTGGGAGGTAAGACAATAGAGGCGAAATAATTACAATTTAGCATTAACACTGGTGTGATAGATGTGCAGATGATGTGCAAGTAGAGGTACTGGGGTGCAAAAGAGCAAGTGGATAAGTAACAATATAGGGACGAGGTAGTTGGGTGTGATATTTACAGATTGGCTGTGTACAGGTAAAGTAATTGGTAAGCTGCTCTGACAGCTGATGCTTAAATTTAGAGGGGGAAATAAGACTCCAGCTTCAGTGATTTTTGCAATTCATTCCAGTCATTGGCAGCAGAGAAGTGGAAGGAAAGGTGGACAAAGGAAGTGTTGGCTTTGGGGATGACCAGTGAAATATACCTGCTGGAGCACGTGCTACGGGTGAGTGTTGCTATGGTGACCACTGAGCTGAGATGAGGCGGGGCTTTACCTAGCATAGACTTATAGATGACCTGGAGCCAGTGGGTTTGGCAACAAATATGTAGTGAGAGCCAGCCAATGAGAGCATACAGTTCGCAGTGGTGGGTAGTATATAGGGCTTTGGTGACCAAACGGATGACATTGATAGACTACATCCAGTTTGCTGAGTAGAGTGTTGGAGGCTATTTTGTAGATGACATTGCCCAAGTCAAGGATATGTTGGATAGTCAGTTTTACGAGGATATGTTTAGCAGTATGAGTGAAGGAGGCTTTGTTGCGAAATAGGAAGCCGATTCTAGATTTAATTTTGGATTGGAGATGCTTAATGTGAGTCTGGAAGGAATGTTTACAGTCTAACCAGACACTTAGAATATGTGGACAACTACAAATACCTAAGTCAGAACCGTCCAGAGTAGTGATTCTAGTCGGGCGAAAGAGTGCGGGCAGCAATCAGTTGAAGAGCATGCACTTAGTTTTACTTGCATTTAAAAGCAGTTGGAGGCCACGGAAGGAGTGTTGTATGGCATTGAATCTCATTTGGAGGTGTCCAAAGAAGGGCCATATGTATACAGAATAGTGTCGTCTACATAGAGGTGGATCAGTGAATCACCAGCAGCAGGAGCAACATCATTGATATATACAGAGAAGAGAGTCAGCCCGAGAATTGAGGCAGTCATTTGAGAAGCCAAGGCTATTGAGTCTCCCGATAAGAATGCAGTGATTGACAGAGTCGAAAGCCTTGGCAAGGTCGATAAAGACGGCAGCACAGTACTGTCTTTTATCGATGGCGGTTATGATATCATTTAGGACCTTGAGCGTGGCTGAGGTCTACCCATGACCAGCTCAGATGGCATAGTGGAGAAGGTACGGTGAGATTTGAAGTGATCTGTTTGTTAACTTGGCTTTCAAAGATTTTTAGAAAGGCAGGGCAGGATGGATATAGGTCTATAACAGTTTGGGTCTAGAGTGTCTCCCCCTTTTTAAGAGGGGGATGACCGTGGCAGCTTTCCAATCTTTGGGGGATCTCAGACGATACAAAAGAGAGGTTGAATAGGCTCGTAATAGGGTTTCAACAATTTCGGGCAGATAATTTTAGAAAGAGAGGGTCCAGATTGTCTCGCCCAGCTGATTTGTAGGGATCCAGATTGCAGCTCTTTCAGAACATCAGCTGTCTAGATTTGGGTGTAGGAGAAGCGGGGGGCTTGGGCAAGTTGCTGCAGGCGGTGCTGAGATGTTGGCCCGGGTAGGGGTAGCCAGGTGGAAGGCATGGCCAGCCATAGAAAATTGCTTATTGAAATTATCGATTATCTTAGATATTTCGGTGGTTACAATGTTTCCTCGGTGCAGTAGGCAGCTGGGAGGAGGTGCTCTTATTCTCCATGGACTTTAGTGTCCCAAAACCTTTTGGAATTAGTGCTACACGATGTACATTTCTGTTTGAAAAAGCTAACCTTAGCTTTCCTAACTGACTGAGTATATTCGTTCCTGACTTCCCTGAAAAGTTGCATATCGCAATGGCTATTCAATGCTAATTTATTTATTTAACTAGGCAAGTCAGTTAAAAAACATTCTTATTTTCAATGACAGCCTAGGAACAGTCCCTGTTCCCTGCCTTGTTCAGGGACAGAACAACAGTTTTTTTACCTTGTCAGCTCAGGATTCGATCTTGCAAACTTCATGCAGACAAACTCTTGCAAGCAGAAATTAAAACAAGAGGCTCCCACGCTGAGGTCTGTCCAACGCTGGTCAGACCAAGCTGACTTTCACCGTCAGATGGGAATATTGACGAATACGCTGATTCGCCCCTGCGACTTCCGTTCATTAGAACGTGCGTCGAGAGATAGTCGTTCCCATGCATAAAAACATTCCTAACCAGAAACCGATTGATGGCAGCATTCGCCCTCCAGGAAACTGAAAGCGCGAACCACTGCTTTTAATCAGGGCAAGGTGTCTGGCAACATGACTGAATACAAACAGTGCAGTTACAAATCCAACTCTCTAACCACTCGGCATACCTGCCGCTCTAATGTTTACTTTGTCTAGAACTGCTGTTCCCACACAGGGTGTTTCAGTGTGTATAAGAAGTGCTCTTCAATTGGGCAGTCATGTCTGGGGTGAACCAAGGGCTATATATGTTCTTAGTTCGACATTTTTTGAATGGGGCATACTTATTTAAGATGGTGAGGAAATGTATTTTAAAGAGCAACCAGGCATCCTCTACTGACGGGATGAGGTCAATATCCTCCCAGGGTACCCGGGCAGGTCGATTAGAAAGGCCTGCTTGCTGAAGTGTTTTAGGGAGCATTTGACCGCGGACCCTTTACGTATGCAGGCAATGAGGCAATGATCACTGAGATCCTGGTTGAAGACAGCAGAGGTGTATCTAGAGAGAGGGTTGGTCAGGATGATATCTAAGAGGGTGCCCATTGTTACGGATTTAGGGTTGTACATTGTAGGTTCCTTGATAATATGTGTGAGATTGAGGGCATTAGATTGTAGGACGGCCGGGGTGTTAAGCATGTCCCAGTTTAGGTCATCTAACAGTACGAATTCTGAAGATTGATAGGGGGCAATCAATTCACATATGGTGTCTAGGGCACAGCTGGGGATCTATAACAAAGTGACAATGGTGAGAGACTTGTTTCTGGTAAGGTGGATTTTTAAAAGTTAGAAGCTCAAATTGTTTGGGCACAGATCTGAATAGTATGACAGAACTCTGCAGGCTAACTCCGGCCCATTTGGCAATTCAATCTTGTCGGAAAATGTTATAGTTAAGGATGGAAATTTCAGGATTTTTGGTGGCCTTCCTAAGCCAGGATTCAGACACGGCTAGGACATCCGGGTTGACGGAGTGTGTTAAAGCAGTGAATATAACATACTTAGGGAGGAGGCTTCTAATGTTACCGTGCATGAAACCAAGACTTTTACGGTTACAGAAGTCAACAAATTAGAGCGCCTGGGGAATGGGAGTAGAGCTAGCGGCTGCAGGGCCTGGGTTAACCTCTACATCACCAGAGGAACAGAGGAGGAGTAGGATAAGGGTATGGCTAAAGGCTATAAGAACTGGTCGTCTAGTGCTTTCGGAACAGAGTTTCGTAAGAAGCATTTCAAGGTCCTGGAGTGGCCTAGCCAGTCTCCAGATCTCAAGCCCATAGAAAATCTTTGGAGGGAGTTGAAAGTCCGTGTTGCCCAGCAACAGCCCCAAAACATCACTGTTCTAGGGAAGATATGCATGGAGGAATGGGCCAAAATACCAGCAACAGTGTGTGAAAACCTTGTGAAGACTTACAGAAAACGTTTGACATCTGTCGTTGCCAACAAAGGGTATCTAATAAAGTATTGAGATAAACTTTTGTTATTGTCCAAATACTTATTTTCCACCATAATTTGCAAATAAATTCATTAAAAATCCTACAATGTGATTTTCTGGATTTCTTCTTCTCATTTTGTCTGTCATAGTTGAGGTGTACCTATGATGAAAATTACAGGCCTCTCTCATCTTTTTAAGTGGGAGAACTTGCACAATTGATGGCTGACTAAATAGTTTTTTTCCCCACTGTGTGTGTAATTACTGTCACTGAAGGTTTGTCTTTACTACCTTTTATTCTCTAGAGATAATTTCTCATCCCATTTTCTTACTTTGGCTTAAACAGTTGAAGACAGAGTCTTTGTCAAGGAATTAGACATTCTCTGTATTTTTCCCCAAGCTTTTTGTATGTTAGACAGATTCCGTATTCCATCTTTGTCAACAATGACAATATTTCTTTATTATCTCTTGCCTATACTTTGAAATGGTTCTTCATATCACTAGACAGTGAATTTAAAATATTTCATGCTCACAACCGGAGGAGCTGTTCCACCCTTTTCCAGAGTGGTTTTCCCACTTAACAATGGCATTATATTATCTAAAAAGTTGTATATTATATATCTCTATGTTTATATATTTATTTAACCCCAAAATATATCCCTTTTGAGGACTCAAACCTCTTCTAGAACACAAATTGTTTATGTAGAGCCTGGCTACCAATAAAAATGTTCACTTCAAAAAGCTTGTTGAAGGCATACATTAACCACACGTGTAAAGATTGCAACTCAATTAGCAACTCCCTTCTATGCAACAAGAAGGTTTCACAAAAAGAAAGGACCTTTTAATAGAGGACTTAAATCCCTATAATAGAGAACAATGGACTTGAACCTTATACATCACAGATACAGATTACTCATTGCATGCACACATTTTACCCTGATTTGGTTCTTTTAAAATGATATTGGGTCTACACTCACCCAGCACTTCTGCCATCAATTAGGAGATTAAGAGTTGACTCCCAAAGTGGATTGCGCTCAGCCGTCTCTCTTCCTTCTGGATCAAGAGATTTGATTTGTTTTTTCTTGTTGTTGTTCAGACCAATTTATCCGGGTCACGGCACCAAATGTTAGCAGTTGATGTTATTCTTCAATAACACAGACCCCAAAGCAAATCAGGGGGAGGAAAATAGGTAAATTCAATGATAACACATCATACGGTGAGGTAGATGTTCATGCTCCCCTGTCCTCAGTGATTCTCTCCACAGAACAAAGGGACAGGATGTAGTTTTATAACCCAGCCCTTGCCTGTGATTGACCAATTAGAATTCCTTGCAATAAAACTGGACCAATAGCCAAATAACAAGTATCCTATTTCAGATTCAATGCATAAACAATTTGGTCCAATGAGAACTTGCCATGTAGCTATGAGTCCCGGACTGAAATTCCTCCCATGTCTCTGACCCATTGATATTACAGAAAAAAACACTATTTCCATTGATCGTTTATTCTAGTCCTCTCGTCCTCTGTGTTGTGCTTATCTTTAAAATATTATTACAAACCTCAGGAGGAGGATGGGGAGGACATCAGCTTACATAAAATCAAATGCATTTGTCAAAAGTTCTCAACAGTTCTTATCTTAATAATTGAGTTCTTATCTCAATATCAAATCATTTCTGGGTAACTATTAAGTGATTGCTTTCAATTAAAATGGTGAAAAAGGAATAAAAATAGCTTCTTAGCAAGAGCAATTTCTCTAGCAATAATTTTGCAAGGACGGTCTGGGAGTGGGGAGGGGAAAATTGACATCTAGCTGTTGTTGGCAGAGAGGTTTGGAACGCTCTTTCTTATTGGTCTATTAAAGGCCCAATGTAGTCATTGTATCTCTGTCAAATCACTTCTGGGTAACAAATATACCTTACAGTGACTTGGGTCATACTTACAGACATAAGCATGCATTTAAAGTGAAATGGGTTCTCACGCACAAAATGCGTATCAGCCAATGGAAAGCGTCGATTTACTTACATGTGACCGAACGCTAAATTGTAGCTCGTCCCATGGGATAACATGGCACAAGTTAGCCCTATTCCAACTTCAACAGTAAGCACTGATTATATCCTGGCACAAGTGCATCAGCCATTTAAAGTCGTTGAGGTAGTTGGGAGTGTTCCAAAACTTGTTCATCAAGGGAAGTGTCCTTAACATACAGAAGTCCAACAGCATGTTCTGATGATCATTTGACTGACTGGGCAAAATGATCTCTGTTTAAAGTGATTAGTACATGTAATGGTCACATATTGTGGAAGGGTTTGAATCTCACATGAGTCCCCCCCCCCCCTTTGAAATGTTGATTTACAGTTGAAGTCGGAAGTTTACATACACCTTAGCCAAATGCATTTAAACTCAGCAGTTTTTCACAATTCCTGACATTTAATCCTAGTAAAAATTTGGCCTAATTGAGTCGGGCTAATTGAGGTAGTATGTACATGTAGGTATGGTTAAAGTGACTATGCATATATGATAAACAGAGAGTACAATGCAAATAGTCCGGGTAGCCAGGTAGACTTGAACCCACGTTTTATTTGTATTTATTTTTCACCTTTATTTAACCAGGTAGGCTAGTTGAGAACAAGTTCTCATTTACAATTGTGACCTGGCCAAGATAAAGCAAAGCAGTTCGACCCATACAACATCACATAGTTACACATGGAGTAAAACAAGCATACAGTCAAGAATACAGTAGAAAAATAAGTCTATATACAATGTGATCAAATGAGGTGAGATAAGGGAGGTAGGCAACCAAAAAAAAAAGAAAAAAAAAGTTAGTGTTAAAAGGTTAAAGTGCAGTATCAGCTGTGAGTCATCTGCTTTAGCAGTGTGTGCCACTGAGAAGCAAGGTTGACAATGATAGCCTACATGACTGCTATTTGCCAAATCTATAAGGTCCTCCTTTTCTTTTCTTTCTTTTTTTTACAATATACAATAAACTTATTTTTCCCCATAAAAGCACATGGATGCGTGTGAAACTAATAAACAAAAAACCTTGGGATTGACCTATTTTACGAAATGCCATTAGTTGGCAGATATAAAGTCGAAGATCTTTTATAGGCTGATGAAGAAGTTGTGCCTGGATAAGTTGTGGATAAGTTCTGAGGTTAGCATAGGGCTAACGTGTGCCATGTTATCTGATGAGACCAGCTACAATTTAGCGTTCTCTCACATGAATTTTAATCTACGCTTTTCATTGGCATTTTGTGCATGAGAACCCATTGGACTTTCAATGCTTGCTTATGTTCTCAAGTATGGCCCCAGTATTTTCAAATAAAAAAGAAACAACAAATATCTTCTTAGCAAGACCAACTGTGTCAAGCAACAATTACACTAGGACTTTCAGGGAGTGATCTGAGGGGAGAGGAGAAAATTGAAAACGAACTGTTATTGCCATAGAGGTTTGGAACTTTCTTATTGGTCTATCAACTAATTCCAACCGCATAGTGTGGAAATATATATAAAACACAGAAAAAAATATGTTTTTGACTGCACTAGGCCTTTAAGCCGCAAATAGGAACCAGAGGCAGCAATGGCAAGAAATAGACAAGTACAGGCCTAGACATTGAGGTCTGACTCATCTTCCTTTACAAGAGTGCAATTGAATAGAGGGACCCTGTACTATTGTAAAAGATGGTACAACATTTGAAAGAGGAAAAGCCAGATAGAGAGTGGGAGAACGTGGGTGATGAAGAAGCCAGAGCAGTGATGCAGAAACCAGTGTAGCACAGCTCAAATGGTTGACAGAACCATTTAGTAACGATGCCCCCCACGGCCGGAAACAGACAGGCTTCAACAGGATGTTGCACTGTGACACCTTTATACAGAATCTGAGAGTCAAGTAGAGGTGCCTGAGAAAGGGATAAAACTCAAGCAATCCTACTCAAGTATGACAAACAACCGATCTAGTCGATGCTGATCTTTCTTTACTGTATTCTGTTCTTACTGCTTTTTCTTACTGTCACTGCTATCTATTGAAACTACAGATCTGCTATCAGTTTGCTCTCTCTTCGTCCGCCCACGTGTTCTCGCACACCCCGAGAGCTTCTGGTCAGCGGGGTGGTGGCACCGGGATCCTCATCTCTCCCAAGTGGTCATTCTCTCTTTCTCCCCTTACCCATCTGTCTATCGCCTCCTTTGAATTTCATGCTGTCACAGTTACCAGCCCTTTCAAGCTTAACATCCTTATCATTTATCGCCCTCCAGGTCCCCTCGGAGAGTTCATCAATGAGCTTGATGTCTTGATAAGCTCCTTTCCTGAGGACGGCTCACCTCTCACAGTTCTGGGCGACTTTAACCTCCCCACGTCTACCTTTGACTCATTCCTCTCTGCCTCCTTCTTTCCACTCCTTTCCTCTTTTGACCTCACCCACTCACCTTCCCCCTACTCACAAGGCAGGCAATACGCTCGACCTCATCTTTACTAGATGCTGTTCTTCCACTAACCTCATTGCAACTCCCCTCCAAGTCTCCGACCACTACCTTGTATCCTTTTCCCTCTCGCTCTCATCCAACACTTCCCACACTGCCCCTACTCGGATGGTATCGCGCCGTCCCAACCTTCGCTCTCTCTCCCCCCGCTACTCTCTCCTCTTCCATCCTATCATCTCTTCCCTCTGCTCAAACCTTCTCCAACCTATCTCCTGATTCTGCCTCCTCAACCCTCCTCTCCTCCCTTTCTGCATCCTTTGACTCTCTATGTCCCCTATCTTCCAGGCCGGCTCGGTCCTCCCTCCCGCTCCGTGGCTCGACGACTCATTGCGAGCTCACAGAACAGGGCTCCGGGCAGCCGAGCGGAAATGGAGGAAAACCGCCTCCCTGCGGACCTGGCATCCTTTCGCTCCCTCCTCTCTACATTTTCAATCCTCTGTCTCTGCTGCTAAAGCCACTTTCTACCACTCTAAATTCCAAGCATCTGCCTCTAACCCTAGGAAGCTCTTTGCCACCTTCTCCTCCCTCCTGAATCCTCCTCCCCCTCCCCCCTCCTCCCTCTCTGCAGATGACTTCGTCAACCATTTTGAAAAGAAGGTCGACGACATCCGATCCTCGTTTGCTAAGTCAAACGACACCGCTGGTTCTGCTCACACTGCCCTACCCGGTGCTCTGACCTCTTTCTCCCCTCTCTCTCCAGATGAAATCTCGCGTCTTGTGACGGCCGGCCGCCCAACAACCTGCCCGCTCGACCCTATCCCCTCCTCTCTTCTCCAGACCATTTCCGGAGACCTTCTCCCTTACCTCACCTCGCTCATCAACTCATCCCTGACCGCTGGCTACGCCCCTTCCGTCTTCAAGAGAGCGAGAGTTGCACCCTTCTGAAAAAACCTACACTCGATCCCTCCGATGTCAACAACTACAGACCAGTATCCCTTCTTTCTTTTCTCTCCAAAACTCTTGAACGTGCCGTCCTTGGCCAGCTCTCCCGCTATCTCTCTCAGAATGACCTTCTTGATCCAAATCAGTCAGGTTTCAAGACTAGTCATTCAACTGAGACTGCTCTTCTCTGTATCACGGAGGCGCTCCGCACCGCTAAAGCTAACTCTCTCTCCTCTGCTCTCATCCTTCTAGACCTATCGGCTGCCTTCGATACTGTGAACCATCAGATCCTCCTCTCCACCCTCTCCGAGTTGGGCATCTCCGGCGCGGCCCACGCTTGGATTGCGTCCTACCTGACAGGTCGCTCCTACCAGGTGGCGTGGCGAGAATCTGTCTCCTCACCACGCGCTCTCACCACTGGTGTCCCCCAGGGCTCTGTTCTAGGCCCTCTCCTATTCTCGCTATACACCAAGTCACTTGGCTCTGTCATAACCTCACATGGTCTCTCCTATCATTGCTATGCAGACGACACACAATTAATCTTCTCCTTTCCTCCTTCTGATGACCAGGTGGTGAATCGCATCTCTGCATGTCTGGCAGACATATCAGTGTGGATGACGGATCACCACCTCAAGCTGAACCTCGGCAAGACGGAGCTGCTCTTCCTCCCAGGGAAGGACTGCCCGTTCCATGATCTCGCCATCACGGTTGACAACTCCATTGTGTCCTCCTCCCAGAGCGCTAAGAACCTTGGCGTGATCCTGGACAACACCCTGTCGTTCTCAACTAACATCAAGGCGGTGGCCCGTTCCTGTAGGTTCATGCTCTACAACATCCGCAGAGTACGACCCTGCCTCACACAGGAAGCGGCGCAGGTCCTAATCCAGGCACTTGTCATCTCCCGTCTGGATTACTGCAACTCGCTGTTGGCTGGGCTCCCTGCCTGTGCCATTAAACCCCTACAACTCATCCAGAACGCCGCAGCCCGTCTGGTGTTCAACCTTCCCAAGTTCTCTCACGTCACCCCGCTCCTCCGCTCTCTCCACTGGCTTCCAGTTGAAGCTCGCATCCGCTACAAGACCATGGTGCTTGCCTACGGAGCTGTGAGGGGAACGGCACCTCAGTACCTCCAGGCTCTGATCAGGCCCTACACCCAAACAAGGGCACTGCGTTCATCCACCTCTGGCCTGCTGACCTCCCTACCACTGAGGAAGTACAGTTCCCGCTCAGCCCAGTCAAAACTGTTCGCTGCTCTGGCTCCCCAATGGTGGAACACACTCCCTCACGACGCCAGGACTGCGGAGTCAATCACCACCTTCCGGAGACACCTGAAACCCCACCTCTTTAAGGAATACCTAGGATAGGATAAAGTAATCCTTCTCACCCCACCCCCCCCTTAAAAGATTTAGATGCACTATTGTAAAGTGGCTGTTCCACTGGATGTCATAAGGTGAATGCACCAATTTGTAAGTCGCTCTGGATAAGAGCGTCTGCTAAATGACTTAAATGTAAATGTAATCTTTGTTTTTTGATCCATCAATTCAATGCCAAGTGAAACAGGACAAGTAATTCAGGACAAGTAAATCAGGACAAGTAATTCAGGACAGCGGAAATGTAGAAATGTGCTCAAAAAGTTGATGCCAAAATATACTGATTGACTTGAATGTCATATTGAATGCCTTGGCTATCATTGTGTCTTGACTCCTCTGCTTCTAGAAAACCATCTCATCTTGGATGCTTTCGCACAGGAGTGTAGCCGTGTACTCACTATCCTCAACGGTGGCCGGTTCGTGGAGCCCCAAGATCCTCTGCCCTCCTCCGTTACCTCCCACATCAAGCAGGAGGAAAGCTGCCTCTCTAGGCCTGGGGGGGAGTCAAAGCCAGATGCGGGTCAAGTGGGTCACTGCCCCAACCTGGGCAAGCCACAGCCCAGGGAGAGCTCCACCATTGATCCTGATGATGAAGCACAGCACAGTCACTGGAGCCAAAAACAAACATACGCATTCCTGCACATCTTCACAAAGTCCCTCCAGAGCTACCTGTTCACCAGGCCCCAGCAGCCCCACCCGGACCTGGGCCTCGAGGGAGAGCGAGTCCCATCGGCCGAGTTTAGGGTGTCACCCAGCAATAACCTTGGGGGCTGGAGCTCCCCAGCCCCTTCGGAGTCCTATGGCCACCCCTCGTCCACCCTGCCGGAGGAGGAAGAGGAGAGCTGCTGTCCTCGCTGTGTGGAGCTGGAGCAGGAGATGCTGTGTCTGCAGAAGGAGAATGAAGAGCTGCGCAACAAGCTGGACAACATACCAGGTACAGTACAGGGCTTTCGGGATAATAAAGCACAGTAATGGCAAGTTCTACAGTTTATGCAGATTTATGTGAGATGGTGACTTGGTATGTGGATACGAAATAAGCACCACGTCAGTCTTAACTTAAGTGAGACAATGTGCTCAATTTGCTGCCCAAGACAAAACACTCAATGGATTTGGGCTTTTACCCTGTGACTCAGCATACATGTGGCTAATAATTACACAATAATGACACAGCACCAACACAATGTGGTGTCGTACATTACTTTTCATGTCAAGATTAAGTAAATCACATTGTTGCTGTGACTTTTGATGGGTTTTATAAATGAAGCCCTTGATCTCCTTCCAGCTCCCTGCCAGACTGTGCTGGACTTCTTCAAGACTGTTCTCCAGCACCATAACCAGTTTATACAGCCCATGTCACAGGAGCAACAAACCGAGGTAAGCAAGCAGTTTGTCAGAAAACACACATGTTTTTATAAAAATAAATACTCTTGGTCTGTTCCAGTTCTGTCAGATACTGTACTCTACTGTTTGATACTGTATGTTTCAGTGGTCATAATGTGTATATTATATCGTATATTATATTATATTATATTATATTATAGATGTTACATAACAAATGCAAAATAAGACACCAGGGTGAACTTCTATATCTAATAGCACTCTCTCTCTCTCTCTACAGGAAGAAGAACAGACAACATATGAGGTTTGTGTTTTCAAGATGTGTTTTATGTAACTTAATGACCCCTCAATTATTTACTGTTCTGCGCTATAGTTTGAATCAGAGATCAGTTATTTGTGACATTGTATTTTTGTTATTTGGTCTAGTTGGTTTCACATTGCCAAATGTCAAACTAACTAAAATGCCTAAACAAAACCACGTGTCCTTTGTTAATTGGAGAAAAATGCTTAAATCTATCTATGATTCTCAAGAAGCATATCTTGTCCCAAACTTCGTATTACTTCTTTTTGGTCTTCCAACATGCGTGAGGAAACAGAGTAATAGCCGCTCTGAGACATGAATAAGCTATAGTCAGTAGCCTGTATCCCCAATATAGCTCCCTAATCTGCATCATATGCACTGCTACTCAATGTTTCAGAGAAAGTTATGGTACTGCGTGCATTTCATAAAATTCTGGCAGTCAAACCAGCAATACTGCCCATCTCTGGTTCTTTTCTTGTGTTTGGTCCAGACTGCGTTCAAACCTGCTGCGAAACGCACCATGGTCTGAATGGAATCAGACCAACCCCCCCCCCCCCTTTTTTTTAGCAAACCACAGTTCATTGTTTAGTGCGCTCCCAGGTGCCGATAGTGTTCAAACCAGTCTAAACTAAGGGGGAGTTCAGAATATCCGCACAAAACCACTTTGGTGTTAAAGCTCATTAGTTTTTGTCTTTAAGGACTTGGCCTTAATCAAATATCACCTAAACACCCGTGTTGCTTTCTCAGCATGAGAATTATGAGATGTATTTTTTATTTTTTATGGAGCTGATAGTTTTGCTTCTCATTGTAAACATAAGAGTACATTAACTAATAATTAGCATTTATGCAACATCAGAAGAATGTTGTTTTTGACATTCCAGAAACCCGGTGACTGGTTTTGATTGGACTGCTCCCATACTGCCACAGGCTTTAGGGTTAGGGAGAAACGAAACCCTGCAGAGGAAAATGACTAGGACAGAGTAATCTACATTCAGGACTGTTGTTGCCACCATTGAACATCAGTCAGAATGCAAATGAGGAGATTGCACAGGAATCCAGGTTTAGGAGTATCACACACACAGTGGGCAGGGTTTGGAATGGTGATTTTGTAGGGCTAGTAAGGCCGGTGGCAAGGTTACCAAGGATGTCTTAGGAGTTGTGGCTTGTAAGGCCTTGAAGATAGGATGTGGATAACAAGGCTGTGGTAGTCTGGTAGAGAGATACAAAAAAGGACACATTAGGAACATAACATTTAAATGTACAGACATTACAAAGTAGTGCCAGGTGACTATAGGGAATAGGCTTAACATACAGTGGTTGCTCCACTAAAAGTTTTGCGATTACGCTGTGCGACTTTGAGGTAATTTGTGGTTTAGTACGGTACCCTGCGTCACCACTTCATTGCTCCAGACCAGCGCAAGGGGGAGTTAGAGCACTGATTTAGCTTTTTGGTCCTACTAACTAACAATGAATGGGTGACATAAACCTAAATAGGAACTGATAATTGTGCACGACTTCAGTATTAATTACTAAAACTGTTGTTACACTAAGATTTTTATTATTTTATTTTGTTAGGATTATTTTTGTCTTACTGTAGTACTGTAGTCCACTCCCGACCACTCATGTTATACAGTGCCTGTGTGGCGCAATGGTTTAAGCCACTGCATAGCAGTACAAGCTGTGTTGTTACAGATGCTGGTTCAATATCTGTGCCGGCCTCAACTGGGAGACCCATGAGATGATTGTAGGTTTTTGGTTTCTCTCCCTCTAAAAACAGAAAGAAATTATTCTAAATAACAAACTGGCTTTATTTACAAATTAGTAACAATGTCTCCCCCATGTTCAAGAATGGCCTTTTTCACGCTCGTTTTACGTTATTTGAAAATATATATATATTTTAAAACAAAGCGATTATTATTATTATTAATTTAGAATTATATAAAAGCCCCTTGGATATTCTCACAGATATATTATTAACCAAAAGTTTTTAGAATGACACAAATATTCACTTCTTGGTGACAGGGGGCAGTATTTTCACGTCCGTATGAAATGCATGCCCAAATTCAACTGCCTGCTACTCATCCCTAGAAGATAAGATATACATATCATTAGTAGATTTTGATAGAAAACACTCTGAAGTTTCTAAAACTGTTTGAATCATGTCTATGATTATAACAGAACGTATGTAGCAGGCGAAACCCAGAGGACAAATATATATTTTTTGAGGTCACTCTCTTTTCAATTTGTTTTCATTGGGAATCCAGATTTCTAAGGGACCTTTTTGCAGTTTCTACCGCTTCCAGTGCATGTCACCAGTCTTTAGAAATTGGTTGAGGTTTTTCCTTTGTGTAATGAAGAAGTAGCCCTGTTCAAAACGAGGGTCACTTCAAGTGTACTGTTTGTTAGAAGCGCATGACCAGAAAGGTAGCGTCAGTTTGTTTTCTTCCTGTATTGAACACAGATCATCCCGTCTTCAATTTTATCAATTATTTACTTTAAAACATACCTAAAGTTGTATTACAAAAGTAGTTTGAAATGTTTTGGCAAAGTTTACAGGTAACATTTGAGATATTTTGTAGTCACAAGTTGGAGTTTTTCTGGATCAAACGCACCAAATAAATGGACATTTTGGATATATATTGACAGAATTAATCGAACAAAAGGACCATTTGTAATGTTTATGGGACATATTGGAGTGCCAACAGAAGAAGCTCGTCAAAGGTAAGGAATGATTTATATTTTTATTTCTGCGTTTTGTGTCGCGCCTGCAGGGTTGAAATATGTTTTCTCTCTTTGTTTACGGATGTGCTACTCTCAGATTATAGCATCGTTTGCTTTGGTATCTTACATGTGTGATTTCATGAAAGTCTTGATTTTTATAGTAATTTATTTGAATTTCACGGTCTGCATTTTCACTGGCCTTTGGCCAGGTGGGACGCTAGCATCCCACATATCCCAGGTAATTTTCACAGTCTGCTGCCTCAGTTTGTATGATGGCAATTTTGCATATACTCAAGAATGTTATGAAGAGTGATCAGATTAATTGCAAAGTCCTTCTTTGCCATGTAAATGAACTGAATCCCCCAAAAACATTTCCACTGCATTTCAGCCCTGCCACAAAAGGACCAGCTGACATCATGTCAGTGATTCTCTCTTAAGTGTTGACGAGGACAAGGCTGGAGATCACTCTGTCATGCTGATTGAGTTGGGATAACAGACTGGAAGCTTCAAAAGGAGGGTGCTTGTAATCATTGTTCTTCCTCTGTCAAATATGGTTACCTGCAAGGAAACATGTGCCGTCATCATTAATTTGCACAAAAGGGCTTCACAGGCAAATTGCTGCCAGTAAGATTGTACATAAATCAACAATTTATCGGATCATCAAGAACTTCAAGGAGAGCGGTTAAATTGTTGTGAAGAAGGCTTCTACCGTCTCCTAAAGTTGATTCAGCTGCGGGATCAGGGCACCACCAGTACAGAGCTTGCTCAGGAATGGCAGCAGACAGGTGTGAGTGCATCTGCACACACAGTTGAGGCAAAGACTTTTGGAGGATGGCCTGGTGTCAAGAAGGGCAGCAAAGAAACCACTTCTCTCCAGGACAAACATCAGGGACAGACTGATATTCTGCAAAATGTACAGGTATTGGACTGCTGAGGACTGGGATAAAGTAATTTTCTCTGATGAATCCCCTTTCCATTTTTTTGGGGCATCCAGAAAAAAGCTTGTCCGGAGAAGACAAGGTGAGCGCTACCATCAATCCTGTGTCATGCCAAAAGTAAAGCATCCTGAGATCATTCATGTGTGGGGTTGCTTCTCAGCCAAGGGAGTGGGCTCACTCACAATTTTGCCTAAGAACACAGCCATGATTAAAGAATGGTACCAACACATCCACCGAGAGCATCTTCTCCCAACCATCCAGGAACAGTTTGATGACAAACAATGCCTTTTCCAGCATGATGGAGCACCTTGCCATGAGGCAAAAGTGATAACTAAGTGGCTCAGGGAACAAAACATCGATATTTTGGGTCCATGGCCAGGAAACTCCCCAGACCTTAATCCCATTGAGAACTTGTGGTCAATCTTCAAGATGCGGGTGGACAAACAAAAACCCACAAATTCTGACACTCCAAGCATTGATTATGCAAGAATGGGCTGCCATCAGTCAGGATGTGGCCCATAAGCTAATTGACAGAATGCCAGGGCGAATTGCAGAGTTCTTGAAAAAGAAGGGTACACACTGCAAATATTGACTCTTTGCATCAACTTTATGTAATTGTCAATAAAAGCCTTTGACACTTGTGAAATGCTTGTAATTATACTTCAATATTCCATAGTAACATCTGACAAAAATATCTAAAGACACTGAGGCAGCAGACTTTATGGAAATTAATATTTCTGTCATTTTCAAAACTTTTGGCCACGACTGTACAGCGCCATTATGGCTTTTAGCAGGTAGCTGGATAGTAGACTTGCCTGGAAGGAGGGTAGGGGGAGAATTCTATCGTCAAATGTATTTCAAAGTTAGGTTGGCTGTATCACAACCGGCCATGATTGTGGTTGCAATTTCAGTTTATCCCCTAGGGGAAAAAAAGTCATAATTCCACATCAAGTATGTATATGTATATGTATCACATCCGATCGTGATTGGGAGTCCCGGCGTTTTCCCAGCGTTTCTCTCCCTTTAAAATCAGAAATAAATGTTTTGGCCTTTGAAAGTATTATTTTGGCCTTTATTCAGATTACAATCGCTCACTTTATTTATTTTTTAAACGAAATAACCTCCAAAATATCGTTATATATTATCAAGTTGTTGGCACGGTCATATAGCCCGGCACCTACATAAAGTTGAGTGACTCATTCATTCATGGCTTTGGATCACAATAAATAAGTACTAACATTCTTTCTGATAGTCTTTAATTAAGAAATGTTTTGGTTATCCTGACCTGGACACCATGTACAGTATTATAATATCCCATGATGGACAAAATACCTTTACCAACACCTTTCTGTATTTTGATACTTTGTGGATGGGGCTCCGGAGTGGATGGTGGCTCCTACAGTGCAAACAGATGCAGGTTCGATACCCGTGCTGGCCACCACTGGGAGGCCCACGGGGCGGCTTTTGGTTTTAATTTAGAATCCTCCAATCCTCTATATGTAATTGTTGGGGGAGAGTCACATCATATTTTTCAATATACTGTAGGCGACATGAGTCTCGCTAGTATTGAGTAATGTGCTGTTAAAGTGGTGTAGGTCTTATTTATTTAAAGAGCATATTGCAGTTAGAATCAATAGGATTTGAAGCAATAGCCCACAACTATTTTAGCACTGCTCTGAGACAAGCATGGGGATTGGTCTTGATAAATCAATTAGATTTTTATATTCACTGAATCTCTGTTTGGGTATTGGTTAGACTACAATTATACAATTAGGTGTAGAAATGTTATGCTCTTACTGCAACCTTTATTTAACTAGGCAAGTCAGTTAAGAATACATTCTTATTTACAAGGACAGCATACTCCTTCCTCCCATCAGGGAATTGAACCCTGGTCTCTTTAGCTAAATAGTCAAGTACTGTAGCCTCCCGACCGTCATGTTGCACAACGCCATATTTTCCATTCCATCCTAACGGAAACCCAGAGGGTTTTTTGTTTTTCTTGGAATAGAAGCACCACAATTTAAATCAAATTAATTAAGCAAATACCAGTCAAAAGTTTGGACACACCTACTCATTCCAGAGTTTTTCTTTATTTTTTTTATTTTTCTGCATTGTAGAATAATGGTGAAGACATCACAACTATGAAATAACACATATGGAATCAGCTAAGAACAAATTCTTATTTACAAGGACAGCTTACTCCTTCCTCTTTCATCAGGCGGTTCCCGCGTGCGGCAGCCGGGCATATTTTGCAAAACCGCCTAGACAATGTGGTTTGTAAACCAACCGAATGTAATATAATTCTGGTCACATGTTGACTCAGTGGCGCTTCTCCATGCAGGATGTAGGACGTGGGAAGGGGGAGGGACGCACACTTTGTAAACAGGAATAGCTGCATCGTCAGATTGTTGCTGGATAGATACTTTCATATCTAACATGATCTAATGTTAACGGGGCAGCTACCCTCGTAATAGGATGCGTCGCTCCAGTCCGATTTGATTTATTTTACGACGTCAGCATGGCTTAACATGTGTTCTTTCGTTTTTGACCTCGACATTGTTGCTGGATAGGATGCCTCACTCGTGTTCCCGAGAGAGCAGCATACTGGTAAGTCAACTTTGCTTTCAAACTTTGTACTCATCTGTAAAGTTGTTTTACATGCAGTCATACAAGCTAGATAGGTCGAAATGTAGTTTATAAGCCTGTTGTCATTCATTGGTTGTTTCTTTGGAGCTAGCTACGCTATCACTAGCTAGCTAGGTGGATAATAATGTGATGTATTAACGTTCGTAGGCTACAGTAACATTACAGTATTACTGAATTACAACAATACAGCTTTGTTACTACTAGTTGGCAAGTTGGTTGATTGTGGGGTGCAGTAGGCTAGCGTCGTTGTTATTCGTCCCTTGACAAAATCATGTTATTTTTGACTTGGTAGAATAAGTTAATGGTTGTGTGCACTCTCACTAGAAATAATTGTGTGGTTTGGTGGCAGATTTTCAAAGGAAAATAGACAGGGTATATCATCAGCAATTCTCAATCATGTGAGCTACACAGCTAACCCATATTGAATTTCATTCATAAGTGTGGACACTAATTATTGTTAAGGTTTTAATATTCCAATTTTCTAGGCCCTCCGTTCCCAAACCGGAAGCCCCCCTGTTCCGAGCAGGAAAGACCAGAAAAAAAGTGTTGTTGCTGGATACTTTAATAGCTAACATGCTGGCGCTGCTAGCAAGCTAACCTCAAATTTGGAAGCCTCACTCAAATCAAACTGTATTTGCCACATGCGCCGAATGTGGTCCTAGACTTGGCGCTCCGGTTCCGCTTGCCGTTCGGTAGCAGAGAGAACAGTCTATAACTTGGGTGACTGGAGTCTGACAATTTTATGGGCTTTCCTCAGACACTGCCTATTATATAGGTCCTGGATGGCAGGAAGCTTGGCCTCAGTGATGTACTATGCCATTCGCACTACCTTCTGTAGTGCCTTACGGTCAGGATGCTCTCGATGGTGAAGCTGTAGAACCTTTTGAGCCCCCTGTCCCCAGCAGGAAAGTCCAGGAAACAGTGTTGGCTTAAGGTACAACTTCCTATTGAGGAAATGTAAGACAACTCAATATATCATATTTAGACATGAATAGAAGCATATACAAGCAACCTATCAAATGTATAAGCCCCTATTACATCAGCAGTTGTCACAAAGTGCTTAGACGGATACCCTGCCTATAACCTCAAAGAGCAAGCAACGCAGACGTAGAAGCACAGTGTCTAGGAAAAACTCCCCAGAAAGGCAGGAACCTAGGAAGAAACCTGGAGAAGAACCAGCCTCTGAGGGGTGGCCAGTCCTCTTCTGGCTGTGCTGGTGGAGATGATAAAAGAGTACAGCCATTTAGGCCAGATTATTCTTCAAGATGTTTAAATGTTCATAGATGACAAGCAGTGTCAAATAATAGAGGGTTATAAGAGGGTGCAATAGTTCAGCACCTCAGGAGTAAATTACAGTTGGCTCTTCATAGCTGAGCATTTAGAGCTTGAGACAGTAGGTCCGGTAGAGAGAGACAGGATCAAACAGCGGGTCTGGGACAAGGTAATACCTCCGGTGAGGGTTCCATAGCTGCAGACAGAAACAGCAGAGACTGGATCAGCAGCACGACCAGGTGGACTGGAGACAGGGAAAGCCAGGAGTTGTCAGGCCAGGTAGTCCTGAGGCATGGTCCTCGAGCTCATGGCCTGCATCCTTTATTGAACTTGAGTGTAGACTAAGCCCTCGAGGTTTGTAAACTTCACATGATTTAGCCTACTTGTCATTCCAGATCTGAATATTTGATATCCTTTTTACTGTACACTGTTGATAGTATTTTTTTCCAAAGCTAATCACTGACTGTCCTACTACAAGGATGTGGTCAGGTTGATTCTTCTAAGTCATAATAACACATCAGATTCCAAGGGCAAGTACAATGAGCAGTTGGGGAAATGAAGTCGGCTGCATGGGTTGTCAGATACACACACAAACGTAATTACTTTGTTGAATTTATTATGGATCCCCATTATCTCCTGCCAAGACAGCAGTTACTCTTCGGGTCCAGCGAAATTAAGGCAGTTATGCAATTTTAAAAACATTACATTCACAACACATTAAATGTGTGCTCTGATGCCACTACTCTAATACCACATACAGTTGAAGTCGGAAGTTTACATACACCTCAGCCAAATACATTTAAACTCAGTTTTTCACAATTCCTGATATTTAATCCTAGTAAAAATTCCCTGTCTTAGGTCAGTTAGGATCACCACTTTATTTTAAGAATGTGAAATGTCAGAATAATAGTAGAGAGAATGATTTATTTCAGCTTTTATTTCTTTAATCACATTCCCAGTGGGTCGGCGGTTTTACATACACTCAATTAGTATTTTGGCCCATTCCTCCTGACAGAGCAGGTGTAACGGAGTCAGGTTTGGAGGCCTCCTGGCTCGCACACGCTTTTTCAGTTCTGCCCACACATTTTCTACAGTGTTGAGGTCAGGGTATTGTGGTGGCCACTCTAATACCTTGGCTTTGTTGTCCTTAAGCCATTTTCCCACAACTTTTGAAGTATGCTTGGGGTGTCTAATTGGAAGACCCATTTGGTCATTATGGCCAAACAGTTCTATTTTTGTTTCATCAGACCAGAGGACATTTCTCCAAAAAGTATAATCTTTGTCCCCATGTGCAGTTGCAAACCGTAGTCTGGCTTTTTTATGCCAGTTTTGGAGCAGTGGCTTCCTTGCTGAGCGACCTTTTAGGTTATGTCGATTACAGGACTCGCTTTACTGTGGATATAGAGACTTTTGTACCTGTTTCCTCCAGCATCTTCACAAGGTCCTTTGCTGTTCTGCGATTGATTTGCACTTTTCGCACCAAAGTACGTTCATCTCTAGGAGACAGAACGCGTCTCCTTCCGGATCGGTATGACGGCTGCGTAGTCCCATGGTGTTTATACTTGCGTACTATTGTTTGTACAGATGAACGTGGTACCTTCAGGCATTTGGAGATTGCTCCCAAGGATGAACCAGACTTGTGGAGGTCTAAACTTGTTTTTCTGAAGTCTTGGCTGATTTCTTTTGATTTTCCCATGATGTCAAGCAAAGAGGCACGGAGTTTGAAGGTAGGCCTTGAAACATGTCCACAGGTACACCTCCAATTGACTCAAAATATGTCAATTAGCCTATCAGAAGCTTCTAAGGCCATGACATAATTTTCTGGAATGTTCCAAGCTGTTTAAAGACACAGTCAACTTAGTGTATGTAAGCTTCTGACCCACTAGAATTGTGATACAGTGAATTATAAGTGAAATAATCTGCCTCCAAACAATTGTTGGAAAAAATGACTTGTGTCATGCATTTAAGTAGATGTCCTAACCAGCTTGCCAAAACTATAGTTTGTTAACAAGATGTATGTTATCGTGTGTATGCATGTGTCTCTTCACAGTCCCCGCTGTTCCATACGGTGTATTTTTATCTGGGTTTTTTTTTCAATCTAATTTTACTGCTTGCGTGTGTTACTTGAAGTGGAATAGAGTTCCATATAGTCATGGCTCTATGTACTACTGTGCTCCTCCCATAGTCTGTTCTGTTTGGGTCAGTGTGTAGTCAAGGCGTTGTCATAAAAAATCATCTTTTGCCTATTTTTCAGATCTGCCAACCTGCCCGTATTTCCACCAAGCTATACCAGGCCTGGAGTGGCACGCTGGAACTTCCAGAGGCTTGTCTACCTGAAGCAGTGTGATGTGGTCCAGGTAATTGTCAAACACACATATACTCACTCAGTCACTCAATTTGTTTTGTTGTATAATTATTTTATCACGTCCGCT